>NW_022757135.1:945668-962282 GCF_011630105.1 Anneissia japonica
AATTAATATTCATTCATTTCTTTGTATAAATACTCTTAGTTAAGAATGACAAGATTTTTCTTTCCGTTTATTTCGCCTTTCAGTTTGTACTGATGATGGGTGAGAGAGAACACCCGAAACATGTTTACAATTAAATTCTTAGTTCTTTTCTTAAAATGTGTTGTATTTTTCATCAATTTGCATTCGTTTGGTTCCATCATTAAGGATTTTAGTTTGGAAGACCTGCCAATTTGTTTGCTTAGGAAGTATGAGAAGATATCCCTACGCTTCATTAAAGCTGAATTGGATTATCATTTTTTACACAATTTTAAAACGTTCGGCGTTTTTCCAAAAAAATTTCACAGGATTTAAAATCTAAATACGATCAGATATATCAGGTATAGCATGATATTTTTGGGACATTCAGGGAAATAAAACTGTAAAATGAGGTACTGCAAAACATTTAATCCTGTACTTACTTTGCAAACATTTAATATCTGCGAACATCTAAGTCTAAATTAATAAGATTCATTGTTTTCTCATTTAACAATTTTTATTTATAGTTATAGACGGGAACTGTCCTGACACATTTTGTTTACAAAATTACCTTTTGGAGCATTTTTTGATATTCATTTTTTACGAAACCATCCATGATATTATGATGTAATAATGTAAAGTTGTATTAGGCCTGGGCTTACTTGATTTCATTAAATATACCTACTTGATAAGGTATCATTAAATATATTTTTCAAATATAATAATAATAGTAATAATAATAATAATTGTTATTATTATTATAAAGCGCACATATCTAATGCAGTAATATCTAATCCTAAAAAAATATTTTTGCAAGTTGGGTTGCAGAACGGTAAAGCAGTAGTGCCACTTCCTGCAGCCTTGATGTCGGCGCTGGCACGAGCCGCTCCTCGGCCTGTCAGTGAAAGAACCAAGTCTTCTCGGATAAGGATTTAAAATGGAGGTCCAGTGTACACATGTGCACTTTTAAAGAAACCATTGTATCTTTTAGAAAAGTAGGGGGTTGCCCGATGGTTCGTTTCATCCCCTGTCGTTTTGGAATGATGTGAATACGAAGCTACTGTACTATGCAAGGAGGTAAAAATAATATTAAAATATTTTATACATCCTTGTTATATATTTTACTCTGAGCGATACGCAATTCAGCACATTGACGCTGCGAGTTATGGGTTATTCAAATAGACAAGAATACAAATTTAGAAAGTTAAAATTATAGGCAGCTAAAATTCAAACAGCACATTGAAAGTCAATCATGGGCAAATCGGCAATCAGATCGGCAAAAAGACAGAAATTATCAATAAAAGCAATAATAAAAAGATGAGTTTTTAAATCATTTTTTAAATCTAATCCGTCTAAACTAGTCATCACAATGCTTTCAGATAAGTATAACATTCCTGTCTATTTCATTAATGCAGATGGAGTCCTTAGGAGAGGACGACGATTTATACATTTTTTAATAGAAATGTTATGTTCCGTAACACATCCCCTGTCACTGAATTCGTATTTGACATTAAATGCATTAGGCCTATTATTATTAGCCATTCTTTAACAGTATATTTGGCTACCGGCGGTATGAATAGCATGCCTAGTATGGCATAGGTGTGCTGTACGCCTACAGTTATTTTTTTACGATGTTACGGTGAGTAGAACCTGTAATTTAAATGTATACAATACAATACAATACAATAAACTTCATTTCTGACAATAAATAAAATACAATTGTACAATTCATGTCTTTTGAATAAGTTTCAGGAAATGGTGGAAACTCAAGTAGAAAACTTATAAGGTGTTTCCCCCAGAACATTTAAATAATGTTATTTTCTTTAAAACACAAGACTAAAAAACGAAAAGGAAAAAAGTAAATACATATACCAAAAAAGAACGGATTTTAGTTTGTTGATGAAATTAAGAGAAAATATTTTCTTTATATTTTCTTTTGAATTGAGAAAGGCATTTTTAGATTATCGTCAAGCGAATTCCAAAGATTAACTCCAAATGTTGAGATACATTGCAATTTTTTTGTGGTTCTTACTGTATTTAGCTTAAATACATTTTTTTAATTGTCTATTACTAAATGTCTGCTGATACGAATGTAAAGAGTTTCTGCAAAGTAAATGACAAAAAGTATGATACGCTTTAAACATAAAAATAAATATAGTGTACCGTACATTTTTATCCACCATAACTTCTATACAATTGCATCTCTTCACCGAGGCGTATAGAAAACCTTGATGTTTCTCTGTTGAATTTATATCATTAAAAAAATAAATAAATAAAAAAAATGATACAACTTTTTCTCTGTCGACGCAATGTTGGTCCTTTTGCAGTGCACGGTAGTGGAGCCCTGGGCTTATCTCGGGGTGGAAGGTGCTGATGCTCAACATACTGCCTTTGAGTATCTGCGCATACTTATATGGGGAGCAACACTGCCTCGATGGGATAATTTGGTATGCGGATTCTGCTTGAAATTTTTCTGGAATTATTTAGGATTTTCACCGAGGCGTATAGACTACCTTGATGTTTCTCTGTTAAATTTATATTACTCACAAAAAAAAAAATATTTAAAAAAAAAAAAAAAAAACTAAACACATGATACCACTTTTCTCTGTCGACGCAATGCAGCTCCTGTTGCAGTGCACGGTAGTGGAGCCCCGGGCTTATCCTGGGGTGGAAGGTGCTGATGCTCAACATACTGCATTTGGGTATCTGCGTATACTTATATGGGGAGCAACATTGCCTCGATGGGACAATTGGTATTTGGATTTTGCTGAAAATTCTTCTGGGAATTATTTGGATCTTGTTGGTTTAATTGTCTATGCGCCTTGAGCACCTTTGGTGGAGATGTGCGCTGTATAAATCTTTATTATTATTATTATTACAATTATATAGAATTGTAATAGAGCATTTTAAGCTACAGCTAGTAAAACGTCATATTAAAAATGCATAGGCCTAATGCATGAAATTATCTTTCTTTATATTGTGTAATATTAAAAAGTTATTGCTATATCAGTTTTTGCTCAAATTACATAATATGGAATCTCGGAAACATTAAATACATTTTATCTATAGGGGAATCAGTATTGGGTCAAAATGCTAATATAATTATGTGTTGTCGACTCTGATGTCATTATCGTCGTCTGAAATCGGATTAGCAGTGGATTTATTTACATTTCGATCTCTTCATAGCGTTGTTAACAAAACTGACCTTTCCGGATTTTGGAAATTAAGTACAAGATTACTATGCATTAGTAATTGGTTTATATTTGGTTTCTTTAGACGCGATTGCCCTTTTCCAACTATTGGCTACAGAAATTGACACATCACTGGACAAGGACTTACTGTAATTCATTTAATAAATAATATCAATAATAAGAGAAAAGAATAAGAAGAAGTAATAAAAAAAGAACTTCTCATCTGGACCTTCATTAACAATTTATATCCGATTGGAAGTAACTGATTTCAGGTTGTACATGCGTTGAATAAGCCTAGTACTAGTTTCTCGACAAAATACACCTACAGTTACTACGTGATCACAAATCTATGTGATACGTCATTATCTTAAGTTGATTTAAAAAATAAAATTCCTATTTAATTCTTCTGTATAACGGCTTTGGCTTGTTTTCTGAATTGTTCGATTACTCTTTAGTTTATAAGCCTATCTGAATATAGTTCTTCCTCTAATAAAAGACTCTTCAAATTAAGGACCCTTCCAATTAAATACCAGTTGTCTGTGGTCCAATATTAGCAAATGTCTTTTATCTAGTATTATTCTCATTGAGACCAAAGCTGCTAAAAGGCAACTACATGGAAACCTCAGTCCCAAATGTGGTCTTAATTGGAGGAAGACGCAAGACAGAATTTCAGAGATACTGTTTAATAAAACATGATAATCAGACGAACTCTAACTAACCTATATTCAATCTAGGCTAATACATGTATGTTTATATAATTAGTAAAAATTCGAAAATCAAATCATATGCACTTTATGGATCATAATTATTCAATTATAAGTGATATAAACGATTTGCAATTTGACATCGCCGAATTCTGAAGGTAGGTCAAAAGTACAATGATTAATCCAATTAAAAAAATCAATCCATTAATATATAGAGCGTCATGTAATTGATTTTTTTTTAAATGAGAAAACCTATTATTTTGAATCTTTTTGTAGAATCTATCTGCCATTGTTTTTGGTTGGCTTACATTTAAATAAGTGAACATCATATATGCTCATGCTTCATGACAAATTTACTTTGAATAATTCCGATATAAAAGTTTGTCATCTATGCACATTATGCTGGTTTAAGTATTAGGATATGTATCTAGGTGGGCCTTGTACTCCGGTGTAGACTTTACCTCCCTGTCGACGCGACGCCGTCTGCTGATTGTCGGTGGCTGTCTGAACAGATCGCGATTAAAAAACGGTCCGGTGCGCGCGCGTCGTCATGTTGCGTTTTTCAAAGAATCGCGTCGGCCGACGACCGTTGGGCGCAGTGAGTGCCCGGCTTTACGACTACATTCCATTTGAACTAAGATATCACAATCGTATTAATTACCGGTTTCACCAGATGCATCATTTTTATAGCTTATATTAAATGTATCAATAAAATGCCGATGCAAACATTTCTTTGAACGTTCGAAGACAATAAATATCGTTTTTTTTTACAGTACATAAAATGTTTTAATGAGCTTTCTAATGGTACGCGGACGTGAGTTAATTAACATGCACGTACCGTGTATTCATTCTTCGTTATGACGTTGCAGAGGCACTGATACAATGTTTAATCCAACCTTTGGCGTACGCGATTTATTTCAAGTGGTTCACATTGAAAATTGACTGTGGTTATTGGTGTAGGCGCAGCAGAGCGTTGCGTATGCTACTACACGCCAAGTAAATCGTCTGGTATCCGGGAGTTGGGGTAAGGTATGAGAGGTATTATGTATACGACACGACATGGATAGTCATATGGAAGCGTACGATATAGTAGAATTTTGAACATGTTAAAAAAGTGTCGTATCGTAATCAAAATCGCAACTTGTGAGACCGACTTAACGCATCAAAATGCATGTGGTGTGTGAAACAAATGAGTGCAACGATATCGTGAGATAAAGAGCCTCTTAATAAACCCGGCACACACCCGACGACAGACGCAGAGCTCCGTCGTACGACGGTTGCACGACACAGTGTGCGCCGGGCTTTAGTCTATTATAGCTGTGTTTCCGCATTGGCATTACAGTCTGAATCATTTTCCTGTTCAGAACTTACTTCGGCCGTGTAATTATATATAATATATAAGTTTAACGGTTTATTTAGGTGCTACGGAAACACTAGCCATGGTAAAATCCGAGATACAAATTAGTTTTCCTTTCAACTTGGCAGCTGCGTGAGCCTCATGGCAGC
This sequence comes from Anneissia japonica, assembly GCF_011630105.1. Classification (NCBI taxonomy): domain Eukaryota; kingdom Metazoa; phylum Echinodermata; class Crinoidea; order Comatulida; family Comatulidae; genus Anneissia; species Anneissia japonica. Next base: position 951,085 of record NW_022757135.1, read on the forward strand.
CCGTCGAAATATTGAAGTATAAAAACTACATCATTTCAAAGCACGAAGTGACATTGATAGGCCTACGTTTGATAGAACTACAGGTAGATTGTTTGAGAGTACATTATATGGTTTTCTACGGAAGTCAGAAATAGCTGACAACGCCATTTTTCACAGCTGTCCAATTAAACAGATCGATTTAGTAAACTTCACGCGTGAACACGCGTGAGTCGGAACTCTTTAAAATGATATTCTCACAAATCTACAGTTTTCGAGCGATTTTATTTGAACGTTGAACGTAGGCCTACTCGTTATTTTATTGTAATTATTTACCTTTCCATGGTGTCAATTAAAATTAATTACTGACCAATTACAACAGGGCCGGCCTAGGAATACGCGCTCGTCCCACAAACACACGCGTTGTCCAAATACATAGTTTTAAGCTGTCTTTGTGGGATCTTAGCAACAATGTCCAAGCGTGGGGCTAAATGGTACAGTGAACTGAGACTAAACAGCCAATCAAAATAGACGTTAGCCTGTTTTATAAACAAGAAATAGACATACGGGCTCGAACTTAATTACAGTAATAATAATAATAATAATTATTATTATTATAATTATAAGTCAATCGTAACGTCATCACTGCAACTCCCAATGTCGTCGGATGGCTGACGCAGGGTGCCCGTCCTTAGCGATTCCACCGAATTAGATTTGGATTTACAACTCTAGCATCAAATTCTAAAATAAACTAAACAATCAGTGTTCCACATTTCTTTTATTATTTTATTTAAGTCTACCCCTCTAAAGCATAACAGGACCTATTGCCAAACCGAATTTAATTCGGACGATTTTATTGTGGAAGGCGCACTTCAAATATCCCACCATTACCATTACCATTAATTACATAGATTGCATAGTATTGGATTATATAATATAATATCGGCATTTATATAGCGCTTTAATTATACAACTAAGTCTCGGAGCGCTTATTATTACCACAGCAATGTAGCATAATGCATATTGGTCACATACTTACCTCTCCGTGGGACTATACCATAATTTGTTATCATGAAATAATTCAGCGTACTTCAGTGCTTTCGAGCCTACTAGGTACCCATTTACAGTATACTCCTGGGTGGAAAAAGTCAGTATGGATAAAGTGCTTTGCCTAAAGACACGTGAAATACACAGTAAAGGTTTCCAACCTTCGACCCAAGTTTGACAGTCCGAGCTACAACCGTTGCGCCAAACACTTCCACGAATGTAAGTTGTTAATGTTAGTTTTTTTTGTTTTTTTTTAATTGATAATAATAGGCCTACATATTCTCAATTGCAACGTACATTGTTTCAAATTTGAACACCGACCCACATTATATAAATATGATGATTAGGGCTATTCTTTTATAGCACGGTTTTCCTTCGTTATTATTTATGCTAAAGACCGCTCTGCAAGAAATAATGAGGTGTCGTGTGTCATTATCATACCTTGCTCGAGAACTTATCGATTGTGTGTGCACACGACCCGCTGATTAATTACGACGATTTTCACGCCTGATTTGTAATGCTAACATACCTCAGGCATGCAACCACATCATGATGATATTAATTAATAGAGTGTTGTGTACTAGTATGTCCTGGTCTTCGATAATCTATCAATATTAATGCAGTATTTTATGTGTAAATCTCTTAAACAAATTTTACTCATTGGGGTATTATATTTAATTAAACTTGATTTGTAGATTAAATTTATATGGAAGTTAAATCCAGTGTAATTCTAAACGTTTCTAAATGCGTCAATAGTTAATTTTTATCTCTAAATCGTAAAGCATTGATGACGTCACCATAGTCAGTTGTAATCGCCGCTCATTAATGATGCAGTTATAGAATTCCCAGTATCCTCTTACTGGGTAATTTTGACGTTGCATCTTTTTAATAACATTGGTAATGATGGAAATTTTTAAAACTGTGTAATTGCAGTGCAGTGATATGTCGGTGATGGCAGTAAGCCTAGTGTAGTACCGGCTGTGGAGCGGCAGAAGTAACAATAGCACTAAAAGTGGTACTAGTAGTAGTACTAGTAGTAGTAGTAATAGTAGTAATAGTAGTAGTAGTAGTATTAGTAGTAGTAGTAGTAGTAGTAGTAGTAGTAGTAGTAGTAGTAGTAGTAGTAGTAGTAGTGTTAGTATAGTAGTATTAATACGCCTATATTATAGTATAGTAGTAGTAAAAGTTATACGGTACACGTTGTCGTATTATCTAGAAGTCTTGAAATAGAGGGGGTGGGGATGATTGGGTGGGGCGAAGGTGAAGTGTGGTGGGATGCCAGGTTGCAAAATAAGGTGACATGAGGTGACATTAGAGCGTGCTTTTTTAGTCTAGATTCAATTACAAAATGCATAGTTACCAACCGTCTTGCATCATGCGGGACAGTACCGCATTTTAAAGTCATTTTGGATGAAACACGCATTTTGCAGAAACACATACGTGATCATAAATTTGTCTATGCGTGATAACGAATTATCACGAATTCAGGAGAAATGTATTTAAAGTTAGAAGAAATATAGTTTTATTAAAATATTCAGTAGCTTGAGTCATTAGAGAGCTTTCGTATGTCGTTCGAGAATCAATTCACCGAGAAAATTTCTCTTTCCCGACCAAAACATGTGACGCACTTCGGAAAATATAGTAGTCGCCATGGGTGTATCAATGATTTTTTTCTGGGTGGGTCGTGATCATAATTTTTTTGGACCTTTTCACAATGAAATAACAGCAAGATGTGATTAAAATATCAATACAATTTGCTTGAAGCGTACGACCACCTATTGCATACACCCATGGTCGCGTGCGGTCTTGGACGTTTAATGTCACAACCAACCGTTGATTATGTGACTGAAAACTGGGCCCCCACCGGGATTCCGCCTCTCGACTCCGGGGGCCCTTTCGGCCCCGCCCTTCCCCACTTAACTGGTGTAGTCTCTTGGGTTGGCAACTATGCAAAATGTTCATTTTGGATCAGTTGTAACATTCTCCACAACACGTGTTTGGTTTAGACATGTTGTCATCCGAAGTGATATCGATGCTTGTGTGTGATTTGAAAAGTGAACTTAGGTTGTATGTTTTCAACTACGCGTGTGGATTCGAGTTCAGTACGTGTGAACAGACTAAGTGATTTGTCCGAATCGTAAGTTATAGGTATAAAATCTTCTTATTAGAATATATTGAGAATACACTTGTACCGAATTTAAGCTTTTACGATCAATCACTGTAGTAAAATAAAATTTAACACTGATCATCAACCGACCGAGAATTATTTTATCTTTCTATTTTTCAATAGGCCCCTATCTTAAATACAAAGAAGGAAATTCCAATATTCAATGTTTTAAAACACATAGGCCTGGACACAGTACCTTTAATAGTAATTTTGTCTAATATACTGTAGCCTAGAATTCTAGTGTTGTCTATTTGTATTACTTTTTCAATCATTTGATGTATTTACTTATACAGTAAATACATTTCGAAATTTTAATAACTCCACTGTGTAATGGCCCGTGATCCGAACTTGTATAGACTTACATATTACTGATAGTTATTGAAAATCAGCAAAATACATTGAATATCAACAAATGCAGATGAGAGTTTTCTCCTTAAGAATAATATTAGTCATGCACAATTGAGATTATCTAGGGTTTGATCTGATTTAATTTGATTTATTTGTATACAAAACACATAAACATAAAACCATTTTTAATTTATCTTATTCAGTGGCATATCTAGGGAGTGCGCGGAGGGGCGCATGCATCCAATAAATGCCCCCAGACCCCCGCCCCTACGATGGATGAGGTTTTGTGTTATTTGGTACGTGGGCGAGAAGACGTGGCTTTAACTGACAGGTATAGGCCTACTCTTGCTGAGGTGATGTATCGAAGATTAAAACAGAAATATTACGGTAACGTTTGCTCTTTCCAAATGTGTGATAATCAGGCGTGTAGTTCACCTCGATATACGAAATTTACGTATATCGGCACGTGTTATGTACAATCAGCATTAGTTGCATTACATTCTATCTATTATAAATCATTTTATTTTGATTTTAAAAAAGAGTAATATCATATATTTTACTGTAATGAAAGATGCATCCTTCTATAGTCTCTCTTTTACATAATACTAAGTACGGTCTATTGTTTACCGAAAACAGGCCTACTAATTAAAACATATTTTTTATAGACCTGTGTTTGTTTTTTTCCCCAACATATTTTACATAGGAAATGCACCATTTAGCAAGTTGATTTTTACAAGTGATGTATTTCTTTGATTGAAACGTCATACTGTAATGTAAATGGCAATCAACGAGACTGAGTAACTGTGTCATTTCATCATTAGTAATAGGTTGTGCTTATTTAGGTTAAGAGGAAGTTTACGTTAAACAGAATAATTTGAAATAATGCACCGATAGGGAGAAATCATCCTAATTAATATATATATATGTTAATAAGAGTAAAAAAGTGAAATATTCCGGTTGTGGCGAGGCGAGCCTAATATGTACGGTATCGAATAATGTTGATACAATACACTATTTGCCTTATTCAACCCGGTAGGAGATCAAAGATTCAAGATTCAAGATTTACTTATTGGTGAAACACAAGTAATAATATAAACATGGTTCGACACTTTGGTTGATTATACATGCATAAGATTTGTCCATTGTCTAAAATCTAAAAAAAAAAAAACCATTGATGAGTGTTAAAGTGTAGTGAAAGCATGTTAAAATATTAAGACATTAAGAGGCGGTAAATATTCAAAGTAGCATTTGGCTGAATTTATTAAAAAAAATAATTAAAAATTAACCCCCTCCACATTTTATTAAATTGTCTCACGGCATGTTAAAATATTAAAACATTAAAAAATAAGTTAAATAAAAAACAATAAAAGCAGGATTTGACTGAATTCCGTTTTAAAATTTCAATAAAATTTACCTCTTCTACATTTTATTAAATTACCTCATGGCAGATTGAGGAAGTGATCCATGACAAAATGGCTATTTTTTTTTACTCTCCAAATAATATTTAATTTCTTTGATTATTCCTAATGTACAGACGTATACAGGGATAGAATATAATTTATATCTAGTTAGCTATTTTGTCTTTGGATTTGTTTAATAATCTATTAATCAAGTCAGCACATTAACAGTATAGTGCTTTTCCCTTAGATAATAGAACGTCCCATTGCAAGTTTAAAATACACAAACCACAAAGAACTATATTTTAAAACGGATAAGAACGTTTAACGTTTATAAAAGCTAGGCCTACAGTTAGGCTTATTATTATTATTATTTCTAATTTCATTTGTCATCTTATAAAAGCGGCTTCCCTGTGACCTGCGCGCATATTATTTAGACTAGTTTTGGACGCAACGCAAGCAACGACACGCTTACACATGATTTGTTTGTTTATATAATTGTAACCTTTGATCTAGACATGCGCAATTAATACTACGGGGCTCAATGTCAGCGACACCGTAGGCCTAAATATCTAAACGAGCCGCTACGCGCGTATTGATGTATTTGTAGCTCATGTTTAACAGAGGTGTAGAGAGAGAATTATAAGTAAACCATCAAAAAAATACAAAATGGCCTGAGAGAGAACCTATTTAACGTGACTGCGCATCCAAACGCGCCTGTATACTATGAGCTCTACTTTCCGTTCAGCTAAACAACATACGCACATCACATTTGACATTATTTAAAGCAAAACTGCATAACATATTGCTTGGATTCACAAAGCATTAAAAGGAGTATCAATCACCCAACACATGCAGACCAGTAGAATCTGGACTAGCAAGAAAACTAACGCGTATCAGACAGTGAATCACAGAACTACTGACCAATCACGGAGCATGGACAGTGAAATCGAATTACAGGGTAATGGTGATCTGAACAGAAATAAATCAAGTAAAACATAGTACGGTATTATTGTCTTTTTTCAAAATATTCAGCGAAAGCATTACTGTATTATAATATTATTATCATTAGTATTATTATTTTCCCGTTATCAATATCCCTCGCTAACCCTCTAATATGTGAACATCGTGATAGTTTAAATACAATGACTAATATGACTACTAAAAGAAGATAGGTAGGCCTATTTCTCTTAATTAATTCTCCTGGAAAAAGTTTTTGTTTGCATTAGAGTTTCATATAAAACCGCAAAACAACTGATGGAGACAAGGCTAGGGAATGCAGAAGTAATCAAAGAATTTTAAATAAAGCAGATGTTCTAGACCACCTTAGAACATGGTTGGGGCTGAGGAAAGAAAATTTATGATTTTGGCACCTCTAGATGGCGGGAATGGCATCCTCAGTCCTAAGTTTAATTATAATTTTCCTTTTTTTCTCCATTATTTTATAATTTTGACAAATGTAGGGGAGGGGGAGAACCGGCTCGTCCCCCTCCCCTTGAATCTACCACTGTTAATTATGTCCTCATCAGCAATATTCACTTCGTGAGATCGAGTTTGTGATGATCTATGCTGAAGTTTTTCAGACCGATAGGTTTCGAATCCCAGACGTTTATTGAGGACCTCAGTTTTGATTTGTGTCCGTAGGCTTTGAAATAAGCGTAACTATAATATAGATATGTTAAATTATCTTCGGCCTATATCCGGTGTTCTCTTCATGGAAATTTTGAATAATACAATTTTGACGTCTACATGGTGCTCTGTATAGTCATATTGTTCTCTTGTACTAAGCCTATTGTTGAAAACATACGCTACAATAGTCCATGTCTGACATAATTATATCATAATTATTATTATTCTTTATATCGTCCAGAGATGCACACATGTATAGAATTTGTGATAATGTTTACTTAGTCGAGTTAATGGATTTACATTTTGTTTTACGATAGTCGGATCAAAGTATGTAGATCTATCTTAAGGTATAATTATTTTCAAAAACTGAAGTATTTTACGACAGGAGGACTGTAGATGCTTTTATACTTATACTCTATAATCAGCAGACCGCAAATCTTAATATTGCCATCGGTTATATATACAGGTGTATATAATTGATGTGCGTAAATGAACGAATTGTAGCATGTGTCTCGTGTGGCTGGAACTTAAAGGTGTTCATATGAATTATTGTACGACTGCCATTTTGTCGAATAGATGTACAGTACCGGTACGCGACTTTCCTTTTATGGTTTTATATGGAAATAATTAATCAAATGGTCATTATTATTATTAATAATTGAATTAAACATGTCCTGATATATTGATTTTCAATAAAACAGAAAGGTACAGAATAGTTCCTATTAAAGTTACAATAACTCCTTGAAAATAACATATAGTTGGGGGTATGTGACGGCCATTATATGGCTTTAGGAAGTATGTAGTTCAGTTTGGAAATATTCTAAGAAATTAAATAAAGTGAAAAGAAATTAAAAGAAAAAAGAGATGTAACGGGATTTAGCAGAAAGCCTGGCAATAACCAGAGAAAGAAAATACATAATCTATTGTTTTGTGAACAACAACACGGATTATCTTAATCCAAGGTACGTGTCCTATATTATCCACGGTCAATTCAGGCAATGGGATACTAGCGTACAGCTACACGAGTTGAATGTACAATGATATCCAAAGCAATCAAATATGAAAGTCGACACCGTTATGATGATATTGATGCTCGAGTCTCTAAACTGCTCAAAAGGTTTCAAAATTAATGCATTCAAACAAACAAAAAATTACAACAAAACGGAACGTAATATAATACAAATTTTATCTTGACGTCTCTTTGCATGCTATATTAGCTTTACGCTATATTTGTACACAGTTAAAAGAAAATAAATTCAGTCGATAATACTGTAGCGAATCTAAAGACATAAGTCGAATCCGACTCTCGAAGATATCTCCAAAATTTTACGGTTAATAAGTTTAATCTTTTTCAGCATTTCCCCAAGATGGGTTACAGTTTCATCTTACACAGGCCTATATTACAGCTGTCTCTTATACACATCTAGATGTGTATAAGAGACAGAATGTAAATGGACTTTAATTATAGGCCTGTATTACATCAGTGATCGACAGTAATGTATTTAATTTGTACGTACCTATTATTTGCTTCTGCGTGGAAGTGTATTGTGAAGCCGGCAATATATTCATCGATCCTTGCAGATATTGCATTAATTGCAACCATAGACAACAACCATATCTGACTGAAAATATTATGCTCAAACGAAGGTCTCGATAGCTATCGACAACGCATCCGCTGTCTCCTAACGGATAGTAAAGAGTGGTTGGTGCTTATTGCATTCGCTCGCTCGTACCTTGCTAGCGCGTTACATGAATATTGACGTCATCTTTTGACAGGCTGTGATTGGTGAATGTTCGAAGTAGTGACAATGACGGCGCAGAAGATTGGACCTGTAAAATCTTACTGTTTGTAAATTGCCAACATGTATGTCACTGTTTACTGAAATTCAGAGCGATGTTGGTTCGAAAACACCAGCTACAGTATATCAACGCCTCGGTGAAACGTCGCCAAGGAAGTAATGAATACGGTGTAAAATATTGCCTCTCAAATGATCATGTCAAAATGACACTTTAGCTAAATCACATCACACTTGCCAATGTTTTCCAAATCCAATTAAAAATAATAATAATAAAACAAGATGATAATGATGATGATAAAGAGGAGGAGGAGAAGGGGTGGTGAACCAACAGACACACACCTTACTAAGATAGCGAATAATAGGCTTATATTCATAGGCATATCAAAAAACAAATGTTTGCGAAAAAATAGTCTAAAGCGAGATACTGTCATGATCAAGTTTGTACATTATCATCACTTTGATTCAGTCAATCAATTTTGATTTCAGTCAATGATTAAATGCTATGCATTTCGTGTAGTTAAATTGGTCAATGTAATCTATACGAGCTCGCTGACGCGCTTTTTGTAAAGCTTGGCTCACCCTCCAAGCACGCTTCAAACGGAAACAAAAGTTCTACAATACAGTAGTTTCATTCGATTTTTGCGAAAAAATTCAGTTAGTTGTGGTTTTCGTATGGATATCAGATCGCGACATCAGCCAACTTTTACGTTAGCGCGCTTTCACAAAAATCGACTTTAGAGAGGGCGTTGGCGTGGCGTAAATGCATCTGATTTGCCCTAGTGTTAATCATGTTTAAATAGGCCTGTTCGCAATGAAGTCAATTAATAATTAAATATATTCAGTTGCACGTAATGGTTTCATATAGCTCCGACCTACAATGAAAATTTGATAATAATTGCCACCCGCAGGTATTGTTTACTTTCTGCATTGTATTCTATGCAATCATCTCTTGATATCACGTAAATAACAATATAAGCGATGATTTTTCATCTTGTTCACAACCGGCGTATCTCAACGTTGTCCCTAGTCTGTTTTAATCGTTTGACCTATATTTTATACTCTCATTATCTATCCCAACTCACTCTGTGGTGACATAATATGTACCAGGGGAAGGTAGAAGCAATTAGGCGTAAAACCAGAGACGCTAGATCTAAACATAGATATGCTTTATATATGATCACTTGAAGAAAAATAGCCAATTACAAGTAAACGATTTTAGAGAAATCGAATCACATAGACCTACATATATGTATATACAGGAGCCTTATAATAATAATAATAATAATAATAATAATAATAATAATAATAATAATAATAGGCCTAATAATAATAATAATAATGTAAACAATACATAGTAATTGTAGAAAGAGCAATAACAGAAATATATTAATAATAATACACAAATATATTAATATTATTATTATGAAAAAATATAAAATTAAGAGTAATAGGCCCCTAAAGAAATAATGTATAGATTTGGTATTGCTATATATTTTTAAAATTTCAATAAATTAAAATAACTGATCCTACGCTACAATTTTAAGTAAAATATATGTTTGCTGATTCCAGAGGGCCTCATTTATTCTAGTAATATTTCATCGTTTTTATAAAGTCAGTTTGCAAAAGCACGAAAAGTTTATTTTAAGGCTTTTTTACCTATGAAAGAACAATAGCAAAATACTGATAGGCATCAAATTTATGTTTTACTTTCGTGCCTACAAAAGATTTTTTTCCCGCATCAAAACGAATAAGCAAATTGGGGGCGCACTGCCAACTTGGCGAATTTTTGCTGTTTTAACCATTTATATATTATAGTGTTTAACGTGTTTCAGTGAATTAATTACACTATATTATCGAGTTTGTTTTGTCTTTTGTGGGAGTCACCCACCTTCATTGTTACTCTTTTTGTTTTATTGTTTTCATTCATTGGGCTATCTTTAATCTATATTACATTTCAAATAAAATACGGGTAACTAATATATACATGTATAATGCTTTTGTCAAAAATTAAAGCCTTTTTTTTTTACAAAATATGTTATTTCCATGGTAAAGTTTGAAACAAAAATAAAAAGAAAATAATAAGAGGTGGAAATTCATTAAATTGTATAATAATTAGATCCAAATTAGATTAGATCTTATATATCGATGTTAATGTCATACCGTAGTCAGTTAAGTAATTTACTCGGTCTAAATTCTAAATTGGTAAATAATGATAACAATAAATTATGTTAACATTATGGTATAAGAGTGCCGCAGTTTTGACATGGGGCGAAGTGAGGACACGACAGCAAAATAGGGTGGAGCCTAAGTTATAGAGGAATGATATTTGATAATTTCTAATTACTTAAAAGTGTAATTATAGTTCCTCAGCATGTTTTATAAGTAGTAGAGAGCATATTATGAAGATATTTCTTTGCTGTGACGTCACATCACACCATTTAGATTCGTAAGAATCGTATGAATCGTAAGAAATTCTGACTTTTACGTCGACAGAAAACCAGGCTTTATTCATGACCGATGCGGATGTGAATCGGTTCGAAAACTTCCAATATTGACGACAAAACCGTATGTGTTACGGTATCGTTTAAACTATCGGTTATGCATTATAACTAAAATATCAAATCCAACATAGTACAACGAATCATATAATTGCAACCCTCTCTGTAAATTGACTTCATGTTGATCTATTAACCCCTCCGTTAGAAATTAAGCTTGACATCGTTTGGCTGTAGGGGGTTCTTCGACCGAGGGCAATGTGCACATATTCTTCTTTTTCATAATAATAATAATAATAATAATAATAATAATAATAATAATAATAGTAATAGTAATAGT
>NW_022757135.1:962415-964745 GCF_011630105.1 Anneissia japonica
TTTTTTTTTCAATTGTTTTCATTCATTTTTCCATCTTTAATCTATATTACATTTCAAATAAAATACGGGTAACTAATATATACATATATAATACTTTTGTCAAAATTAAAGCCTTCTTTTTTACAAAGTATTTTTTTCCATGGTAAAGTTTGAAACAAAAATAAAAAGAAAATAATAAGAGGTGGAAATTCATTAAATTGTATAATAATTAGATCCAAATTAGATTAGATCTTATATATCGATGTTAATGTCATACCGTAGTCAGTTAAGTAATTTACTCGGTCTAAATTCTAAATTGGTAAATAATGATAACAATAAATTATGTTAACATTATGGTATAAGAGTGCCGCAGTTTTGACATGGGGCGAAGTGAGGACACGACAGCAAAATAGGGTGGAGCCTAAGCTATAGAGGAATGATATTTGATAATTTCTAACTACTTAAAAGTGTAATTATAGTTCCTCAGCATGTTTTATAAGTAGTAGAGAGCATATTATGAAGATATTTATTTGCTGTGACGTTACACCATTTAGATTCGTAAGAATCGTATGAATCGTAAGAAATTCTGACTTTTACGTCGACAGAAAACCAGGCTTTAGTCATGACCGATGCGGATGTGAATCGGTTCGAAAACTTCCAATATTGACGACAAAACCGTATGTGTTACGGTATCGTTTAAACTATCGATTACGCATTATAAATAAAATATCAAATCCAACATAGTACAACGAATCATATAATTGCAACCCTCTCTGTAAATTGACTTGATCTATTAACCCCTCCGTTAGAAATTAAGCTTGACATCGTTTGGCTGTAGGGGGTTCTTCGACCGAGGGCAATGTGCACATATTCTTCTTTTTCATAATAATAATAATAATAATAATAATAGTAATAGTAATAGTAATAGTAATAGTAATAGTAATAGTAATAATAATAATAATAATAATAATAATAATAATAATAATAATAATAATAATAATAATAATAATAATAATAATAATGAGATTTTGCAAAATCGACAAGCAAGACTAAGGAATTTAATCGAATTCCGAAGAGACGCCACTTGAAGTAATGTAATCCCGGGTTCTAATATCATTTTGGTCGCAAAACTGTTGCAAATATAATCTTAGTGTTCATTTCATGCTATTGAACATGTCATTCAATTAAACTGTCCACAAGAAAAAAAATCCATGTTGTGAAATTTTACATTATATTTGATGTTGTAAATTTATTTAATTAGGTATTTTACTGTACACATGACAGTGGGAGACCAGTCATTTGTAGGATAAGCTAACACACCTGTCGGCGGCAGTCTAGAAACTGTCTAGCTTTTTTCCACAGAGTGCATACGTCCGTTTTGTGCCTAATACCATTTATCAAAAATAAAACAAGCCCTAAAAAATCGAATTTGTGTGACCTTTATATTTGACTTTCATCCCAAAATTTAACTGCTTTTAGTGGTGATCATTCATTAGCTTTTTTCACAATTAATATTAATGTGATTTTCAAAACTTTCTGTGACGTTGTTAATTTTTATCCCAAAATCTAATCACGTCTTCCTTAAATCCATTATGTAATAACCTACTTTATTTTAATTACTACATTCAATATATAGTTATCCTGTCTGATAATGACAGTATTGCTCTTGGGTCGCTTCAAGTTTTAAAAGCAGTATCCCTGCCAAATGTCTTGAAAAATAAGGCTATTGTACCAGCATGGCCTATCACTCCCATACATGTTATGATGATTCATTTGTTGGTTTTGTGTTATCATCTTGCTCACAAACAAACAGGTAGCCAGACAGAGACACAACAGCAACCAGCGATGATTACATAATTTCCTTGTATCCACATGGGGATTCGGTTATAAGAAAATGTGTGGTGTCATTTTTTTCTTTTATTATTATTATTATTTTTATTTTTTGTATGGCTGGTACAGTATATGCAACTCCACCGGATTTACACACTTGACCTTTGCCACTCTTACAGAGTTATTGCCAGAAGATAACAGTGTCATGAACCAGCCCAGAAGGGGGCATAGACACAAAAACCGAAGGATTCAGTAGAAACTTCTTATAAAAATAGGCCTATATGATTTAATCTAACAACTTTCAACAGACACAGGGAAATAACTTAGCCGTCGCTGTTTTGTAGAATTAATCTTTCAATTGATAATTAACAATTTAAAAGACTGTTGGAACTGTATTTTTAACTACTTCTAAAATACTACTGTACATCCAATGCAACTACTATTTAAATCAATTACATTATGCTTTATATTTCTTCATATATATATATATATATATATATATATATATATATATATCTCCT
>NW_022757135.1:967072-973685 GCF_011630105.1 Anneissia japonica
ATTCTTTTGCGTAAAACTAAAATTCATGCCAATATTTTTCCATGATTTATAATAATTAGAGTAATGCAAATGCATATTTTCTAAAAAAAATTTTTTTTTTCGAAATTTTGCCGGGAATGGGGCTTTAAAATAACTTAGCTGACTTTCCGCCTGTTTTTAAATAATAGTATAATTCATAGGCCAATATAATTTGGATATTTACCTTCAGGTGAGAACTCCTTGTTTATAGTATTAAGAGACAATGCACCGAGGTAAAGCAACACACAAAACAATCTTAGATTTATACTGTAGGGTGCACATTTTTGAAAAAGCCTATATTCTGTAAGAGAACTCTGTATCCTACAAGGAATATTTCGAAAACGAATCAGAGAAGTATAGGATTTCTATTGCAATGAAGAATGTAATTTTTCTCTAAGGTCAGCCTATTTGATATTGTACGCAAAAACACGTGCTTGGAACAGCACGTGTGTTCCTGGGACAAGCAGACCCTGTTCTGAATGGTCATTTGCTACTATTCCGGAATAATGCCTTTGCAGGCCAGGTGAAATATGCTCACGACTATTTAGGTGGACTACCAATCTTGCATCTAAATGTTGCAAACGTCTGTCAAAAGTAGGTCTACTTTTTTAATTGGTGTTTTAAGAATTAGGCCTGTTATTTTATTTTATTCAGCTTTAGGCAAAGGATAGCCTAATGCCAAACAGTGAATTTAATCAATTTTCAAATAGGAAATCTAATCACAGGACAAACATGCACATTGCTTTACATAGACTAGGAGTGGAGTAGTTTTGGTCGTGAGATTCCTGTTACCGTGACAGGAATTGAACCCGGGACACTGAGATTAGAAAGCAAGCATCTTAACCGCCAAGCTATTCAACTCCACTCAAAATAAATTAGACAAACAGATTAAAGGTCTATTAATCTTTTAAACCAACTCTGAAAATCGAATGCGTTATGAAAGCCAACTTTGATCAAAATAAATGTGTTTTAAATCGCGTTGAAGTAGTACTATTCACGAAAATGCATTACCAGTAACGGTACCACATTATAAAAAAAATCAGGTAACGTGATAGTCACAATCCACAAGATGAAACATTATAAAAATGTATTGTGCCATGTTAAATACCAATACCCAATTGAAATTAACTTGCTCATTTTGCAGTAACATAGAAATTATTAACTTGAGCATAGAAATTATTGAATTTAAAAAAAATGTACCATGATTTTTATACTGGATAATGATAAAAATAATAAAAAATGTTTTTCGCTGTAAAATTATGGGTAAACATTTTTCATTTACGCACTAATTTGTTTAAGTTGATAATTGTAATGTTACTTTAAACAAGTTTATTTCAAAAATTATTATTTTTTATCATTTACCGAGGACAATACATCTTTATGAGGTGAAATAATAACGATATAAGCCACCTATATACACTTTATGATGCCATTAATTAACACATGTTTGTTAGGCATTTTGAAATTTAAAGATTTTAATTTGCAATTTTGTTTGTTCTGTGATGTGATGCAAAGAAAGTCATGACACCCACGTACGATTACGTTTCATTATTCGATTCATTTTCACCCCTTGTAGGTCACTGTAGGCCAAGATTCATAATAATAACAATGACCTCCTTCAATCAATAATTACACATTAGGACAACGTCTGCTGATTCGAATTACTAATTAATTCTAAGCGCAGTGTCTAATTAAGCAGAGAGAAAACAAATTTTCGTAAGAACGTACCACATGAATTACAAAAAATATGCAAATTACACTAACGATACTAGGATTATAGCATAATAATTTTGCTTAGACTTAGATTTATCTCAGTACATTACTCGTTACATTCGCTCTTCTCGAATGAATAGAGATGTAGTAGGGATTATGATATTTAATCAGTATTACAGCCGCACATGGGATGTCATTAATTAGCATCTATTACATATCCTATGTTTTTAGGGGAGCATCACACCAACCCTATTGAAGTACAAGAGGAGCTCTGCAAGTTATTAATACGAACCCAACGTACTGATGTAAGTTACCGGTAGGATTGGATTTCTTTCGTGTGAAACACCAAATATTTCCCAAGAAAGCTCAAAGACTTATTTTCCAATGGGTTTTTTCCGGTGATGAAATAGCAGTACACTGGGAGACAATGCTGTACGATTTTTTAAAAAGTGTACTGTGTTGTTTAGCCCATGTTGTGTTTCTTTCTACGGAGCAACGTTTTAAATGCTTCTTTTGTAAGACAGTTAATTATGGATTTTCCGGAGTGTTCATCAAAGTTATTATGTTAAGTGTATATAAATTCTATTTTTGCTCTACACGAGGAGAGTGTTATTGGTTTAAATGCTAATGTTCTTATTGCTACAAAATTATGTTAAAGAGGGCTTCAAATTATACATTATATAAAACACATGCATATTTATTTCAATAATATAAAGTAAACATACTAAAATTATTTTTTTTGTTTTATTTAATGGTAACAGGAAGCAATAGAACTATTGAAGTGTATTATATCAACTGTGTACAATGTAGTGTGATAAAGTAAAGAGGTATATGGAACGCCGTTTACGCAACAATGCGATGATATGAATTTTGTTTCGATACGAATTTTGCTTCGATACGAATTTTGCTTCTATACTAATTTGTTTCGATACGAATTTTGCTTCTATACTAATTTTGCTGCGATACGAATTTTGCTTCGATATTAATATTTGCTTCGATACGAATTTTGGTTTGATACGAATTTTGGTTCGATACGAATTTTGCTTAGATACTAATTTTGTTTTGATACGAAATTTGCTTCGATACGAATTTTGCTTCGATACGAATTTTGTTTCGATACCATTGCCAAAAAGTGCAAAAGCTAGTCGCTAACCAGGAATATATTCTTTTCCCAAGAGGGTATCCTTGTGTATACAGTTTGCCCTCCAATTTGAGAACACATTTGGGACCTGAAAATGTGGGGTGGTCTCGGGGTTGGTCTCCAATTAGAGGGCTAGCTTTGTGTTTAAAAGGTTAAATATTGTTATTTGGTAAAATGGTCTCGAATTAGAGGGGTCTCGAATTGAAGGGTGCACTTATTACTTGGCGATATTTGCAAGAATATCATCAAAGCATATTATTATTTATCCATTCTAAGAAAATTATTGTTTCTATTTCCAGTTCTTTAAATATAGCAGAGTATGCTGCATTTCTCTTCGCCTGATCCAGTGTTTATTCTATAACTTTTTATCTTCTTTTTTCACTGACCACAAAATATATTATTGTAACAGTAGCTTTGATTAACAGATCTAAATCAACCATGGTTGAGTGAAAACAGCAAAATACTGGAAACTGAAACGGTTTTAGGGATTTCAGGTTTGGAGATAGTCTCTGAATTACATTCAATGTGACATGTTATTCATCAAAATCAAAATAGGCTTGAGTTTTATTTATGGAATGCATTTCCGCCAGGAGAATGCATTTCCTCATGGAAAACCTGTCAAACCCAAAGTTTGATGGTAAAAAACCAAACCGTGTGAAGTGAGCTTAATAGGTGTCATTGTGCGGTACATAGATCTTTCTAGTTGCTTTCTTTAAAAAAAAAGTTAGTTACTTTTAAAAATCGCATTTTTAGTAATTTATTTTATTTGCTACACCAATGAAGTAGTTGAGGAAGAGCCCAATTTTGTACACACTACTGGTGGACTAACACGTAAAAAACTGGCCGAACATTTTAGTGTTTCTGAAAGAACTATTAGCAATTGCTTGTTACGGTGTGGGAGTATGAAATTAAGAAAGATTAATTTAGACGTATTACAGGTAACAATGTTTCGTCATCTCTGCATTAATTGTTACTACTACCACTTTGCTATTTGCTACAATTTATTCTCACTAATAATGTGATGTCGTTAAATGATAGTCTAGAGCGAATGACTGAGTATTGGGGTCATTTTCAGATATCATTGTCATGGTAACTTAGTGGGGTTGAGTCCCACTGAGAATGGATTGGGGACAAATTGCCTGAATTGATAATTAAGCAAAGTGCAAATACTAATAAATTAAACTTGACACTCGTCTCGAAGCAAAATTCGTATCGAAGCAAAATTCGTATAAAAAAAATTCGTATCGAAACAAAATTTGTATCGAAGCAAAATTCGTATCTAAGCAAAATTAGTATAGAAGCAAAATTAGTATCGACGCAAAATTCGTATTGAAGTAAAATTAGTATCGAAGTAAAATTCGTATCGAAGCAAAATTCGTATTGCATCGAAACATAATTCGTTTCGAAGCAAAATTAGTACCGTATCGAAGCAAAATTCGTATCGAAACAAAATTCGTATGGAAGCAAAATTCGTATCAAAACAAAATTCGTATCGAAACAAAATTCATATCGAAACAAAATTCGCATCGAATCAAAATATCATCGCATTGTTGCGTAAACGGCGTTCCATAGGTCGGAGAAAGCTACAAGTTGAATGGCTCCCTCCTTATGTCTCAAGGAAAATTAGATAAATCATTAACATAATTCAAGAAGGTACAGTATTATCATGGAGCTATCTTAAACTACCCGTTTGTAGATTTTATATAATAATGAAAATGTAATGTATGTTATGTTTGTGTATTGATTAAAATTATTTTATTTTAATAATACTATTAATAGTATAGTCAAATAGATTAATATAAACATAATATAATATAATGTCATTTTTGTTGAACATAGAAAAAAAATAATTCAGAGAAATTGTAATGAATAATCATCAATTATTGTAAAGTTACTTTAATGCAACAGGCCAAAGGCTCTTCTAGGATCTTATTTTCCATACAAGTTAATCGGAATCTCATGTTTCCTTCCAAGGTAATTTTACTATGATGTTATTATTATATTGATTTTGGTCAAATTTTAGCTTGTGAATATTCTGTTAATTGTCTTATGTTGAAAAGGATTTGTTTTTATCTCCAAACTGAAAATGTTCACTACGACCCGTCGCTGAGACAATGGCCGTCGATATGTTATTCCCAATACTGTGAGAGTGCATTAAACCTGGTTTTTCATCTTTTACAAAAGTGATGGGCAGTATCGCGTAACAACTTTCTTGGCTTATGAAAAGTTAGGTAAATTACGTAAAAGGTAAAATGATAACGTCACAATTGACTTTAATCAGAATTATTGGCGTCGGAAATGGTGTGGTTTCATGGTCGGGGTTTCAATCCCTTCGCTGTGCATTTCGCGTGTGTCCCCTTAATCAAGGCACTTAGCTTCAGTTTACCCAGCTGTAGGCCTATCAATGGGTACCAGCAAATTGCTAGGGGTAACCTGTGGTGGACTAGTGTCCCACCCAGGGGAAGCATTACACCCTCATCTGCTTCACGCTACAGAAACTGGGGATGACTTCCAGCCCTATGAGTCCTAGTGACTGGCAAGGATTTACTTTAATTAATGAATTAATAATCATTGTGCAGAAAAATGTTTAAAGCATACCGCCACATCAGTGAGTCATAATTACGATTTACTTTATTATAATCATAAATCCTCAGTGTCTGCTGAAATGTACACATCAAGAACTCCCCATTTTTCATTGGCTTACGATGGGATGTCGTTCATTTTCACATTCGTTAGCTGATTAATGCTTTATACGCGAGAATAAGCATATTGCTGGAAATAATGTAGCCCTAAGCTTGCTTCGATTGAACTTGTGCGCGGTGCAAAAATCACCAATCGAGCTGCCGCACTCTCTATTGATCTGACTAAATTATAAATTATAAAAGCACCGAAATATGATCGATATCAAAATGGCAGAGCTTTGTGTGTATATAATAACAGATTGTTATTATTCTTCTCGGACTGAGAGAGGAAATAACGCAAATTTTCAACAATCAGTTCATCATACCTTGCTGAATCGATCATTTACACCATGACTTTGCAGCTGTGTTCAGATAGCCATATTTACGATTCATAAATCATTATTGAATAGTTTTACAACATCAAATGCGCGGGAACACAAACAAACGAGGTCAGACGACCTTTCAAGTTGTTTTTATTTTTAAGCTAAAAGGTTTTGTAGATCCTGATATCTTTGCTATATAAACACTTGAATGCGTTCGATAAATTCTAGTATGACTTAACATAAACATTATAAAGATAAGCAATCAAAGTAAGCGAGGAATCGCCTAAATCAATCATTTATAAATACTTAAAGTAATGCTACAAGAAATTGAAAAGAAATAAAATAGATAAAGAAAACATCGTAGTATAAAGTAAATGTTAAATTTAACAAAATGTTATCATATTATGCTACGTACATTTCCTGCAGTCAATTAATGATCTTATGACTGCATCTATTACCATTAGGCCTATCTGAATGTTTCATATGAAGTTCTTAGAGTTGGGGATCAGTGATTTTTTTGTGAAGAGAGGAGCTGAACATTTCAGATGGTTTGATTTAACACTACCTCAGGCCCACTATGGTTAGGACTGAGGTTTGAACATTTTAAGAATAAAGGCACTCCAGATGCCCAGATGTGACACTCTCGTAATTAATAATGATTTTCAAAGTATCAGTATTTGTTCATTTAGAGGTTCAATTTATCTAAAAACAATTTTAATGGGGAGGGGGGTGGGGGA
>NW_022757135.1:973700-978824 GCF_011630105.1 Anneissia japonica
GTAAAAGAAGAGAATTTTGGCACAGCTTTTATTTCGATGATTATTATCTTCTCACCTGAGCCCCACCACATGTTTGGACTGAGGTAACAAAAAGAAAATTTTAATTTTTTTTTAGAGTTCGCGGTACTATGCACCATTTAATCATTCATATGAAGAAATAAAAATTAAATAAGTAATAAAATGTGAATAGAAAAGTAATACAGATAATAATAGCAATAACATTAAATCAAGTAATTAGTAATTGGATGAATACTAAAAGTGTTAACATTGATCCCTATTAATATTATAAGAAGAAAATTACCATTATCATAATGACTTATTTATTAAGTAGGTTTTAATACATTTTTTAAAAACTCCAATTTTATTGCTTTGTTTGATGTAGTCAGGTAAGCTATTCCATGTTGTACTACCTCTGTATACTACACTTTGCTCTCCTACATTAATTATTCTTATAGGTATTTGATAATCATGTTTGTTTCTTGTTTGATAAATATAGATGTTTTCCATCTTTTGAAATAGATTATTAAAAACTTTTGGAAGTTGATTATTTTGGAGTTTAAACATAAAAATTAAGAGTTGCTTTACATATAGATCATGAATATTATTCTTAAAATAGGCCCACAGTATGATGTAAATAATCAACTTTACTTACACACAACTCTCATTGCTTTCTTTTGGAGCAAATGTAATTCGTTTAGTTCTGTTTGACTATGCTGAGTCTCACACAGCAATTGCATAATTTAAATGTGGTAATACTAGGGCATTGTAAATTGTTAAAAGTACTTTTTTTTGGGAAGATATGTTTCAATCTGTTAATCGTCCCAATCGCCTTTGCTACCGTGTCAATGTGTTTTGAATGTACATTTTCTATGATGGACCCGTTAATTACCAGTTCCAAACCGGTCGTATCTATAAACCTGTATCTACTTTTAAAGATGACAAATTTTGTTTTGTTGATATTTAAAGTAAGTTTGTTTGTATTAAACCAGACAGAGAGCTGAGTCAATTCGTCGTTTAACATTGAGTAGGCTTCCTTTACATCATTGTTTTTAAAGAAAAACAGTTGTTTCATCAGCAAACAGGATGAATGTTAAATTTTCGCATACATTTACAATGTCGTTCATAAATATTAAAAACAATAGAAGGCCTAGTATGGACCCTTGTGTAGTATGGACCCTTGTGGTACTCCACATTTTATTTTACTTTTTAGAGAGTTACCGTATAGCTCTCAATATTTACATGCTGTTCCCTATTACTTAGGTAGCTGCGAAACCATTTTAGTGTTATACCTCTAATACCATAGTGTTCTAGTTTATCAAGAAGTATGTCGTGATCGTGTCGAAAGCTTTCGACAGATCTAAAAACACCCCTATACTAAACACTTTGTCGTTAATTGCCTCAGTTATGTTTTCAATTGTGAGCATTAATGCATGACTGGTCGAACAGTTTTTACGGAAGCCAAATTGTGCCTTATTTATTATTGCATATTTATTCAGGTATGATACAGTTTGGTTATAAATAATCCTTTCGTATATCTTTGAGAGACAAGGCAGTATCGATGTTGGTCTGTAGTTTTGTATTTTGTTGCGTTCTCCTCCTTTGAATACGGGGGTTGTTTTTGCGATTTTTCGCAAACTTTCACAGATAGAAACAAGTGACAATTAAAAAAAAAACAAATCAGTGTCCGCTGAATTGCAGACTTCCTGCAAGAAGGAGTAAATAACAGTGGCGCAGCTAGGGGGTCAAGGGGATGGGGAACTTGCCCAGGCGCCAGGTTTGGGGGCGCTGAAAAGGGAGAGTGAGAGTAAAAAAAATAACCACTTTTTAGAAAAGCATGACGAAATTGATTCATGTCGTTGGCATGAATATTTTCCAGTTAATAATAAAAAAATCTGAATGTAGTTGTTTTCATTGGCAAATTTATAGATTGTAATTTCTTTTCAGTCTATTTCGACCGTTTTCTTCTTTTTTTTTTATCCTATTCTGTAATGACTACATGACTAAAGCTTATCCTGCCATATCTGCCATGATGACACCTGCTTTGGCACTCCTTAGTATTGCTTGATGAAGCAGACAACATTACTAACTTTGATCATGTTATTAACTTATAATATGCAGATGCAAAAGCACGCAAAAGTCAGTTGCGAGTTTAAACAATGATACAAATTCAGTAACTTACAAGACAATAAGAATACTAAGCTGATAAATACAACAGCCTTACAAATTAGGATAATGGTAAAGTTGTATACAAAGTTCCGAACATCAATGCAGTTTCAGTAGTAAGAAACAGGGGTGGCACGATCTGGGGAGCCACCCCCCCCCCCTCGGTGATAGCTCCCCCCAGTCGGGGAGAACATCCATAATTCGTCGGGGTGAAAAACCATAACTTGTCGGGAAGAAAAAAAAAATTATATGTATTTTGTACATAATAGTAGAAAATCGATTAAATAAGCCCTTTGAACCTATAAATTGTCAAAAATTGTCGGGGGATTTGTCCCCTAGACCACATTCGGAACATTTTAAGCGACGCTCGACTACGCCCACTTTGCTCTCATCAGGGAAATTTTCCCCATCGTTGGTCTATAGCCCTCCCCCGCCCAATCGTCGGGCAAATCCTGACGCCACCCCAGGTGAGAAAGAACCTACTATATGAGAGCTAGAACAGTGCTTATTTTTACATTGCATGATATGGACGTACGGTACGGATATGCCTAAAGCCTATACAACCAATATCAATTTCTTTCACAATATTATAATTATAATTGGTGGGAAGGAGTGCGCAATTTTCTACTCTTGCCCCCGGGTGCCAAACCTCTAGCTACACCACTGGTAAATAATGATTTACTCTTTTCTGCTGCTACAAAATGTCATTACGTGACTTTACGCGTCTACAAAAAAAAAATCAAATCTTTTTTTGCATTTTATCGAAATCGAATAACTTATCTAATTCTACAAATTAAGTCTAAAATAGCTATTCTACTACTGTTCTAAGTATCTTAGTGTACGATTTCGTTTAGCTATTTAGCACAGATATACTATATTGAAGATGTTATCAACACATCGTACATGCAATCCGATTCTAGTAATGCAATCATGAATTACGTTACATTTTCTTGGTTTGATCAGGGAGAAAGAAACTGGTTTGGAGTTGTCAAATTATTGGTCAACCGTATGAGAGGGCAGTATAACGTAAATCCCATATCCACATTCAATGTACTAAACATTATTTGTTTGAATGCACAATTATATGATTTAGAAATCGTTTAAAATAGTTGTTCGTTTGTTGAGGTGTTACAGGCTTACGTTACTTTAGATAATTCTACAAATATTGCGCAGAAAATTATATCCTTTAATAATGTACCTTACTGATAATAAATGCGATAATTTAATAATAATAAGACCGCGACGAGGTGTGCCCGGGTTAATAGAATGATAAGGACGAGTCGCACAGGCCTAAGGATTCAAAATTAAGAAATCTGCAACATATGTCTATTTATTTAGGCCTATTAACGTTAAACCTCGGATCCGGAGGAAGGGAAAATGTTCTAAAATGATTATTCTGAGACGTTAAAGGGCTGTTTGAAGAAATAATCGGGAATGGTTAATAAGGTACGGTACATATTATTGAACATAAAAAAATATTACACTACTGTAGTACCTTGTAAAATTTGTAGTCTGTTAATGTTACAATCCACGTTTTTTTTTTTATTATTGTAATTTAGGCCTATTTGGTGTACGCTTTTTTTCATATAAAAACCATTACATTTCTTTCCAGGCTCATAAGTGTTCTTATTTTTGTCAATTTCATGCTCAAAATGTTTTTATTTTATTCTTATTTAACACACTCTTCAAACTACAAAATTATTATTGCACAGCAGTATACTGTATTACTGTACTGTATTATAGAGGGTATTACATAGACACACCTACCAAATAAGACTACAGATAAGATTTGTTGGCTTTTCTATTATAAAAAAAAAAAAAAAAAAAAAAAAAAAAAAAAAAAAAAACTCACTTGACCGTTTACCTCAACCTCAATTTGTTTTAATTTTGTTCGAATTCAGCCCCAGTGTTATTACAAAATGTGTTCTAATAAAAAGAATGTTTCGGTATTGCATTTTTACTCGACTTGACCTTTGCCATGTAATTTTATAAGATATGGCCCTCGGCGTTTGCAGCGATAAACATATTGAATTGAGAAAAAAGTTATCGGTACCTAGATTTAAATTCGGTAACCATTCTACATGCCTTCTTGTTATTACTTTTATCACCTAAAGCGTATTTGTTTCATCAAAAATAAGATATCATTCTACAGTTGTATTGGTTTTTGTTCAAGTAAAGGAGATAGCTTTGATTTCATCATGTTTTGAATTTATCAATTGAATTTTCTTATCATTTATAGTACTTCCCGTAACAACATTATACGAAGTTGACATTTACATTATTAAAATTCTTCACATCATCAGTAGGTAACTGCACAGCATGTCCGTCTTTCATACTAAATACTTCGACAACACATTGTTTATGTTCTGAACAATATACAATACGTTTTTTCTGGTGCCTTAAAGGAATAGCATGTATTGCATTTACTGAGCATTTAGGCCAGACTAGTACAAGGACATACTCACTGGGCCTGTCTTCGTCGCATGCTCAATTGATACACGAATGCAGTTTAAAACAAATTAAACTTTCATATATAGTGATAAACGTCAGAATGGCAATCTTTAAACCATTTTCATGTTGACAAAATTCGGAACGGATTGAGTCTGATGTCGGAAAAATGCATACGTGTGGTCTCTGCCGATGTCACACTTTCCACGATTTTCAGTGAACTTCGTATGTTCATTTTAGCTCCATTAGAAGAAAATAAATCAGATAAAAACAAGGATCGAATAGTAAAAGCGGACAAACCGCTATTGATTTATTACTAATACTACACTTACCGATAACAACTCAAATGATGGTTATCCACTGCATATGTTAAACTTTAAGAGCTTCAATTTTGAGTGGCATCGGATAGATATCATCATATTAAGATGCTTGGTGTGCACGGACGTATATTCTGGTAAACATGTGGTAAAACGGAGTAGAGAAAAAATAATAGGCGGTTGAATATGCACACAC
>NW_022757135.1:978881-987272 GCF_011630105.1 Anneissia japonica
TTATTATTATTATTAT
This sequence comes from Anneissia japonica, assembly GCF_011630105.1. Classification (NCBI taxonomy): domain Eukaryota; kingdom Metazoa; phylum Echinodermata; class Crinoidea; order Comatulida; family Comatulidae; genus Anneissia; species Anneissia japonica. The sequence continues at coordinate 978,898 of NW_022757135.1, forward strand.
TATTATTAGGCTGAACATAAACTTTGAAATATTTCTGAGGTTATGACGTGCCTGAATTTTTTAATGTAAAGAGTAAAATAATCCATAATGAAATATATACGGCTTCGTATTCGTAACATATTAAATTTCTTCTGACTTCCTAAACATAGAACTAATGGCTTATTTTGATGACAGTGTCACCACATTATCCTTCCCGCAATGCAATGTGAACTTGAGCTGATCGGCCATTACACGCCCGTCGTGTCCTGTCCTTAAGTAAACTTGATAACTGTGTGGAAGTGTAAACTTCCATATTACTATAATTATTCAATTTTTATGTCAGAAACACCGCCGTTAACAAATTAAAATTACTGTCTCATATTATTGTTGCCTATAACAGTAGCGACCATATTTAAAAGTACACGGGGTTATAAGTGGGTAAGGTGCGATGTTGGTATTTCAAAACGTCATGTATTTTAATTTTGTTTGACTTTGGGAAACGATCGTTTACATAGGCCTATTATATATTATATGGATAAGACACAGCAGCATCGATTTTAACCAAGATACCATAATAAAATCCGGGTCATGACGTTAAGCCTAGGACTACAAGATACAAGATAAATTTGATATTCATTAACATTTGCGCCTTGAGCACCTTTGGTGGAGATGTGCGCTTTATAAATCTTTATTATTATTATTATTATTATTATTATTATTATTATTATTATTATTATTATTATTATTATTATTATTTCCAATCAATCACAGGCATTACGCTGTTTTAGACAACGTGAGCCGTACCGAAGTGGGAATTCATCTATGAATTTCCAGACAAAATAACATTAAATATTTATTTACTGATCTTATTGATTTACCCGCCAAAATTATCGTGGGTTATTCATCATAGTATTATTATTACATATAGTATGGAAATTCATATGGTAATTCCACAAATTAACTGCCTCCTGAAGAAATGCTAAACCTACCCTAACTTTAGGGATATAACAGCCCGTTGTAATTTGCAGTATGGTATTCGTATTTAAGATGATCAAGATGATTACGGTATATAAAAATTCAATGTTTCAATGTTGATTCACTCCAATCCGAGTCGTTCTGTATCATCGACATCGACTCATTATCTTCTCCATGCTGATACGATGGCATCTGCTTTAAGTAATTTATCTGGGTATTAAGCCGTAGGTTGCGGCTTCATTTGTGAAGCAGGCCTAATGCCTACGAAAACAGTTTTAAAACTCATGGGGAGAAAGGGATCCCAGTGTTCGAGATTTAATAATAATTTAGCGTAGCAGTCAATGTGTTGGGATATTCTGCTTTATATTGGCTTTTTGTAATTATAATTATTTGTAATGTACTGTACTATTTCTAGGTTTTTTCATTCTCTTTTATTATAATTAGTCCTAGAAGAAACAACCTTTCATGTGAAAATATTATAAACATTTTCCGATTTTACATTTTTCTGTTTTAATTTAATTAATTTGTTATTGTTAAAGAGCTAGTTAAATTTTCATCTTTTATTCTTTTGTTTTTAGCTGTATGTACTTAGGAGTAAAAATAAATAAATATATAGTGTTGTAAATAAGAAAGAAATATAATATTAATATTAATGATGATAATGATGATGATTATAATGGTGATGATGGTGATTTAAAAAATGTAATGAAATTTTTATATCTTTTATTTGTATTCTTAATGTAGGCATATTTTAAATATATGCTGTGCCTGGATGTCTGTATAATAGACGTTCTTTGAATGCTACATCATGCCTTTACTATTTTGTGTCATTGTTCGCATGTGTTTTAAATAATTATGATACAATGTGGACTAAGTTGTACACTTCCACATGAAGTATTGTATTTTATTTACTGCAACCATACTTATTATATAAAGCATTAACGTGACATGCTCAATGTTAAGATATGTGCAACTTGACTACAATGATCCCATCATATTTTTGCGGCAACATCTATCATAACGTATATTTTGTCTTTGTTTACATATAGCTTTACAGCATTGTTTGTTATTTTTAACGGTTTCAGGTGCTAGTTGTAATACGCAATATGTGTAATTTGACTACAATGTTTCCATCATATGTTTGCGGCAACATTTATCATAACGTAGGCCTATATTTTGTCTTTGTTTACATAGCTTTACAGCATTGTTTGTTATTTTTAACTGTCTTCATGTGCTAGTTGTAAAACTTGGCTGCTAAATAACGCGGCAGGACTTCGGTGTCTTGATGCGATATTTACTGTATAACATTAATTGTCGTTTGAGGAAAGCAGGTGAGACTGATGATGAGTCGCACATATGGCAGTCAAGAGAGTTACTTAAAGGGACACAATGGTCGGAGGAAGGAAATTAAAAATCAACTACTTGTATGTATTTCATTCATTGGAGACATATCATGAATACTGTATAAGAATATGTTTCATCATAAAAATACATAGGCCTATAAAATGCGAGAAAAAATCGATCAAGCAAAACTTAAAAGATGTGTTTTTTTCACGAATGTTTGGATAAGATCATCTTAAAATGCTCATGGCAAGAATAAGCATACAGCAACTAAAAAAGTAGTAATGATCAACATCTAAAGCCCCCAAACATGGGTAGGCCTACAGGACCCAATCATAAAATATGATGATGAAGACGGTGATGGTGATGACGATGATTTAAATTGTTAATGATGTGAGGAGGATGAAGATGATGATGATGATGATGATGATGATGATGATGATGATGATGATGATGATTACGAAGAAGATAAAGGTGTGAGGATGGCAAAGAAAATGGTGAGAAAACTTGATGATAAGTGATAGTGATATATATATATATATATATATATATATATATATATAATGTAGGTAGACAACGATACGTGTAAGGATTTTATTTTCGACTATTGCAGTTTCATGCAATGTGCAATCGTCAGGTCTGAGTTATTGAGCAGAAAGGATAGTATATATATATATATATACGTGTTGTGGAATTTACAGCTGGGAGAAAATGTTTTCATTAGGAACAGGTATATTATAAGTGATGGGCGTGAGGTTATATATATATATATATATATATACATACGTCACTTTTGAGTTAGAAGAAAGTAAACGGATAATTATATTGTATTATTACCAACACTACATAAAATAACAAACTTGAAAACATTAATATATTATAATATAGATAATAATTATTATTATTATAATTGCTAAAAATTAAATGGAATGACATGAAAGGAAAAATAGAAACTATTAGATTTATTTGTATACTAAATATTCTGCTACATTAGTTATATAATTGTTTTCCATTCATAATTAGATTTATAGATTTAGAATTATATAGATTTAGAAATGAAATTATATGAAATTTCATTTTAATCCGTCAAGTTGCAATGATATATTCATTGGCGGGAAATAAATCCCCGAAATAATTCTCCTGTCGTCTGCTATAGCAGGTGTCTGTGCAAATACTATAGTGCAGGTGAACCATCAGCACAACCTACTAAAACTCGGGCTGTACAACCAGTTATTTATTTTGAATTATTTTAAAACCACGCCGTTATATTTCACAAACAGATATTTCGTTAATACTATTAAAATGCTATATCCACGTGCGCAATTAAAAATTGTGACTAGTTTATATAATTGTTCTATCCTATTGAAAATTTTAACATCCTGATATTTTTGTCACTTGGTTGTTGTTATGCAGCGCTTTATAATGGAGTTTCATTAATGTTACCTTTAATATTTTGTCGGAACCGGATTTTACTTTACATCGGATAGTATTTTGCAATAACAATAGTTTATTGGAAGTTAGAGTATGTAGAACATCTCTTAAAATTACAGCATTCTTCATCTTTCTCTTCTCAAAAAAGAAAATTATGAACAATTCTTACGCTAAAGCAATTGCACGTTTAGGCACGCAATCGTAACCAACGCAAACAAACGCGTCTAAATGCACCTTTTCGCTAGGCCCAAACCCTTGGCTATTGTTCTAAGACCCCAAATAGTGAAAATTTGTGCTTTTGTGGGACAACACGTGTGTCTGTGTGGAACAAGCGCGTATTCCTGACCCTATTGTGATTGGTCAGTTGCAATGTTTGATTGACACTTAAAAGGGCCCACTATTCCATGACTTTTCATGACACCGATCCATTTCCTCAGATCAACTAATAAATAAGTACTAGTATATACCATACCCGTGCTCCGCACAGTGTTGAATGAGTCGGGAAAGGTGGTGGTCATGTACACATTGTTGAATAAGGAAGTTGAGGAGGCAATCGTTGTGGATGTTATGGTTTACCATATGTCATTATTTTTCTGAAGGACGTCTTTGTAGTTAATGTTTTTGGGTGTCTTTACTGCATACTGTAGTCTTTGTGAAGAATTTTTGTGCAATGTGATTAAGGGTGGATCCAGAATGTTTCAAACCGGGAGTGGGGGGGGGGGGGGTGCACAACAGTTTCAGAATAATTGAAAAAGCGAATAGCACATATATTGCATTGAATTTTTTTTTTAAATAGTGGCAAAACGGGGCAGGAGCCCTTCCCAGTGACGTCCCTCTCCCCTAATGGATCTTCCACTGTTGCTTTGGTCTACCCTCTTGTAAGGGATGCATGTAAGGCTTATACGAACTACTGACATTCAAAAGAACCCGTAAACATTGTCCCGACGTGTTTACATAAATTCAAGGTATTGATTGGTGGAGCTGGCTTGACCCTATCTCTTTAATGCACTATCCAAATCGACCCGAATTCGAGAGATAGAGGATAGGCCCTAGGTATGCTAAACTACACCTGAGCCTAGGCCCCTAGGTCTAAGGCCTATCTCTGATCGACATCATAGTTTAGGCTAGGCCGCGCCTAGGCTAGAGTTCGGGCCTGGGCCAGAGCCTAGGCCTGTGCCCATAGGCCTGTGCTCATATAGGCCTGTGCCCATAGGCCTGTGCTCATATAGGCCAGTGTAGGGCTAGCCGATATGGTTAGGCCGAGATTATATCATGGATTGTGCCCAGCTGGGTGTATCTTTATTTTTACCTGATGGACTTCTAAATCATGCCATTTATTGCTGATGTTTTGTGCCATAAAACTACACTACATCCAGTATTTATAATGCAATGGGTATTCCGAAGAGGTACAGGAGCATGCTTGTCACCTATTTTGTTGAAAAACGTGAGAAGTACTGGGAGGTGACGTAATGAAGCTGCGAAACATAGACTGGTTCTTTTACGGCCTGACACGATAATTTTTAGACTTAAATATTGCAGTACAGAATAGATGTGATTAATTGTATTTACGTGACGTAAGCAACTAGCGAAACATGGCGAAGCAGATACTATTTTTCGGTGGGTTTTGGCTGTTTTTTTCGTTGTTATCCAATATCCAGGCTTAAAATGTAGCGGAATGTGGTCGTGACATATAGAAGCCCCAGTGTATGAGATATGAGCACATTCCTGCAAGCGGTTTCCGAGGAGATAGGGAAGTTACGCGGTGGCGATTAGCAGAAGGCCTATAGGGCCTAGATTATTATTTAATCCAGGGGCGGATACAGGATTTAGCGAAAGGTGGGGGGGGGGGCGCCAAAGTAAAAATGGACGACCAGCCAAGGTACGAAGCACCGAGGGCAGGGGCGGATCCAGCCTGCCAGAAAAGGGGTGGGGGCGCAATCTGCGAGCGAAGCGAGCAGCCTTAGGCTGGGGTCAGAGGGGCGCCTAGGGCCCCGGCGGGGTCCAGGGGCAGAGCCCCTGGTGGGGGTCGAAGGGGCCGAAGCCCCCTTAAAGCCCAGCTCATTTGAGGAATATGAGGTTGTATTGAGTCGATTTTGACTATCTAGCATGGTAGTTTTCAGTAACAAATAAATTTTAAAAAATAGGTGTACCGTATGTCTTTTAAAAGAAATTTCAATACACAGGGTACCTGCAATATGCAACTATGACATGTGTCATTAAATTAGTAATAATTCATCTACTCACAGCTGTGGGTTTTAGTGCCTCTTCCACAGTGGCGTAACGCCTATGCGCTCTCATACGGCGGTCCGCAGGGCCCCCGAAATTCTAGGAGCCCCGAAGGGTGCTCTACCCATAGCTACCCATAGCACCCTGACCAAAAAGGATTTAGTTGATAAATAACACCATAATGTGTCTCTGAAATCGACTGTAGGGCATATATCATATTATAACGATTAAAGAGAGGGGGACCCGTCGGCCCCGTCGGCCCGGGACCCGCACCAAGTTTGTCAAAAAAAATTAATAAATAAAAATGGAGATAAAAAGAAAATTACATTCATAATTTTAAGTCTGTGAGTGCCATTTCCGGCCTTCTAGACGTGCCATAATAATACATTTTCTTATCTCAGCCCCACAAGGGCAACAACATAATATGTGTCTGAAATCGACTGTAGGACATATTACATTATATCCAGTGGCGGAATAAAGAGTGAGGGAGTGGGGAGCTGCTGACCCGGGGCCCCACTAAATTTGTCAAAATGTTTTTTAGCTGGAGATAAAAAAAAATATATTCACAATTCTATGTCTGTGAAGTGTAATTTCCGGCCATCTAAAGGCGCCATATTCATAAATGTTCTTACCTCAGCCCCAACCATGGTGGGTCTGAGGTGGTATACACAATATTATATCATTTATTCACCGTTAAAAACATTTAGAATAACAATGCACATCTAAAATCCCACGATGGAATTGGTGACTGGGACCCAAAAAGAGCCCCCAGTTTCAGAAATACACAGGGCCCCCGACCCCGTCGTTACACCACTGCTCTTCCACGAACATCTCATATTCTTTGACAACATGCAAAGGCTCATAAATGTACACCATTTCAAAAGAGAAATTTCACTTCTAGAAAACATGATGAAGTTTCTCAGCAACATTGAGCATAAAAATCACAAAATCCACTACTGTACGGTATATTAACATTGAGTAAATTACAAGTGTTCTATTTCTCACCAAGTGGATTTATGAATAGCACTCTCCTATGGTATTTTTGGTAGGAAAAGAAGATTTAAACACTGTGGGTGTAATTTTTTCTTTGCAAAAAAAATAGGGGGGGGGGTGGAGGCGTACGCCCTTATGCCCTACTCCTCCTAAATCCGCCACTGGAAATAGGCCTATAGGCCTTAGGTTTAGGCAGGCCTATTTTGTTTCATGTCAATTAGAGACAGGATTATACAATTTCATAGAGTCTTTGTAGCGATGCATTGCGCGATGTGACGTAGAATCAACTTTTCTATGGACTTGTGTATCTATCCATCCATTCAATTATCTCAAAAAAAAAAAAAAAATTGTGATATAAGGGGGAGGGGGCGCGTCGCCGGCGTCCCCCCTAAATCCTTCCCTGTAATCTTATTCAGTTTCCTCTGCAACAGAACACGCATAAAATGAAAATAACAGTAATGTCACATGCCAGTGCGGGGAACTTAACAGCGAATCTAATTCAATTCAGCTAAACGCATACTACGTTTTCTCGGATTATGTCTTAGAAGAAGCGTGTTACCATAAGTAACCCATCATCAGGGGTGGCGCAATGATTTGCCCGACGGGGGCGGGGGCGAAGGCCCCGACGAGGGGTCAGATTTTCCCGACGAAAGCAAAGTGGGTGTGGTCGAGCTTCGATTAAAGGTTTCGAAAGTGGTCCAGGGGGCGAAGCCCCCGAAAATCTTTACAATTTAGGGGTTTCAAAGGCTTATTTAATCGATTTTAGAGTCAACTAATATGTAAAAAATACATATAATTTTTTTTCCGCCCCGACGAATTGTGCTTTTCTCCCCGATGGGGAGGGGGCCCTGCCCCCAGCCCCCGCTGGCGCCACCCCTGCCCATCATTAATAATTATTGGCTAGTGGCTACTCATTCTGTCAAGCTAATCTTCATTATCATTCTGCTTAGGCCTACCCACAACTCTGAAGCTTTTAGTATATTATCTTCCTCTTATTTTCGTAATGTCCATGTTACATCTAAAGCATAATGAGCCATTATAACGGCTCCACAAATTGGATTGATAATTTCAACAGAACTCAGGTCAATGACGTTTTCTGTTGAATGTGTCTTTTTTTATAGTAGTTATATAATAGGCCAATTTCCATTGCATTAATTTTTGTATTGAGCATAACTATTTGTCTTGCATCATGCTATTTCATTATACACTAGAAACATTAAGGTCAAGGTGACATGCGCCTAAATACCTAATTGATTTTCAAAATCGGTATAAGGTGGCTCGCGCCTTGACAGCGAGAGGTCGCAGGTTCGAATCTCGTCAGCTGTTATATTACACAATGTATTTATTTACAGGACAAACATTCGTTGAGAGCTATGGTACACAATGTACCATCATGTCCTTTATTTGAACACTGAACACTGTATTTTCCC
>NW_022757135.1:988457-1009450 GCF_011630105.1 Anneissia japonica
TGCCTTTTAATCTATATATATATATATATATATGTATATATATATATATATATATATATATATAGGAGTTTAGAAGTATCCATAGGGCCTATATATATACTTCAGATATAGTGAATTAATAAAACATTATGTAAACGATATAAGTAAGTCAAGTAATAATATCAAGTCATGTAAATTAGCACCAAATAAAATCTATTAAGCGCAGGTATTAGTATTGCATTAACGACGGGATTGTATTCTTTTGTTTATGTAACAGCGACTTTCGTCTTACCGCATGTGGAAAGAAAATTTATATTCAACAGTAACGTAGTATGGCTCCAAAGAGCTGCATAGCCTCCTGTTATCCTTATTACAGTCAGAACTGTCAATCAAAGCATTAATTTATAGCAGTGTTTATTTAGGTTTACCCAAATATCCACGTCTCTTGATGACGAAGACGTAAATCATTGTATACCATGCTTAAAATATCTGGATTTTTTTAAATGATTTTATTCTTATACAGTATTTGTTAGCATTGGTATGTTGGTACTGTATACATTGAAGGTCTTTCAGAGCAATTTAATTAATAATAGTTTTGTTAATCGTATGGTTTATCAGAGTTGCGTTCACATGAGCCTTAATGTAATAATGACGGTCTCTGTGTGCGTGATGATTGTGGTGTAATCAGTGAAGTAATTTAATTGTTCCCTGGTGTAATTTTAACATCTGCTAAAGCCAGCAATAACTTACGTATTACAAATAAAATTAATAGCGATACATTAATGACCCATTAATGAAGAGGTGATTTCAATTGCACGTCACTCAGCTTTCCGGATGTTATCAATCAAAAACTAACCTAAATCTCATTTATCTCCAATTATCTAACTAACGAACTTGTCTGTAATTAATTTCTGTCGCGTTTACTGTAATTAAATGGAAATAGATGTGTTGCTATTTAGTAAAGACTGTTGTTTAAGAATCCACGTTGAATCGATTTTTCACTTTAAATAGGATATTTAGACATATTGTTTTGAAACAGGTTAACGTCGTCCAAACGTGCCAATTAATTGCAAATTGGAGTAGGAATTTGGTTACAGAAACAATGTTGATTAGCGTAGACATCATGTCCTGCCTATTAACATTCCATCATTACTATGCCTATAGACCTACTGGTCAGTGGTGGCGCCACCGGGGGTGGGGGAGGGGAAGGGAATTTGCCAACCCGTCGGACAGGCCTGGACTCCCCCTGTCGTCCAAACGACTAGGTCGTCGGACCTAAAGCTAAAAAAAAAAAAATAATTTTCCTATCCAAATAACGCTATTTTGATTGCCTATCCCTAATATTGTGGTCTAAAAGCACAGTTAAGACCATATTAAGCCATAAACACTCCCCATGAATCCTAACAGGGATTCATTTTATTCCTGCACGTCGACCGAGGCTTATTCGTCGGACTCATTGTCTGCAAATTTCTGGCACCACCACTGCTACTGGGACCGGTACCGTGTATTAAGTTCTCAATAAAAATCAATCATACATTTAAAAAAATACAAAAAACATACAAATAAACAATGTTTAGTATGATGAGATTATATTTTCACATACCTCAATGCCTAAGCGTCATGGAAGCTGTATCGCAATCACAATGTGAATGACAATAAAGCCTATCTGTATCTGCATATAGTATAATTTACATGTATCAACCATGGAGGTATTTATACCTCCATGTATCAACTAACGTAAGGAACTTTCGTTGATGAACTATGTTTGATACGATTTATAACAACATGTTATTTGAGCACTGTACTACCGTAAATGCTCGAATAATCGCTTATACATTTTGTTGGCGGCTTCAGTGCGGTGCTTATTCGAGAGCGGCGTTTATTCGAGAGCGGCGCTTATAAAAGATGCCCGTTTCCATATTACATAGCTCACGTATATTCCCGTAGTTCAATAGGTATATCATAGTTCTACGTCATCGTAAATGTTTATAGAGAAATGCTTGTGTCTTCATTGTGTTGTTTATACATTCTAACACTGTATACATTGTATTTAAAACCCTGTTTCTCAAAGTGTTTCATTACACACAGGGTAATATAAACTCTCGATTTAGCTTTAAAAATAATCAAGCTCGGTGCGGCGCTTATTCGAGCATTTACGGTATTATCTATTGATTTACACTGGTACATTAATTTTTTGTTCCCTGTGATAAGCAGCAACTTGATTTGAATATTATTTCCAGTGATTTACAATGCTATAGGCCTACCTATAAGTATTACGTGCTTAAAAATTCGCTCCACTATGTGTGAGCCCTCAAGTTGTATGAAGGGGAGAGACACTAATGGTCATAAATTGGACGGTAATGATATCGTAGGGGCCTCTGTGGACGGGTTTAAACGGATGACGGTCAAGATAGCGAGAGATTGCTGGCTTGATTCCCACCAGAGACCTCTTTTTTCATACAACTATAAGAAGGAACTTTCATTTAAGTACTAGGCCTATGTTTGATACGATTCATTACATCATGTTCCTAGCACTGATTATCTATTTGATTTATACGTTATTTGTGTTCCTAGCTAAGCAGCAACTTCATTTGAATACACTGCCAATATACATATGGCCTATACCTAAGTAGCCGCATTGATCCACATAACAAGACAACATATTAGTTTTCTGAATATTTTTGTGTGTTCTGACAAACTCAGCGTTTTTTGCAATATAATACGTTTGCCCTCAAATTTGAGACTGTCTCTGGTACCTTAACAAATATGGAGTGGTCTCAGTGTGTCTCCAATTAAAGGGTTCGATGTGTGTTAATTGAAGATAGATAGATGGTACATAATTAGAAGAGTCTCGGAATTGGAGGAGTTTCTCGAATAGACCTTTCCGGAGTGTCAATCAAACTTAACAACTGACTAATCAGAACAGCGCTAGGAATACGCGCGCGTCTTACAAACACACGTGTTGTCCCACAAACGCACGTGTTCGCCTATGTTTTAATACTGCCGTCTTGTGGGACCTTAGCAACAAAATCCAAGGGGCGGAGCTTAGCGGAAAGGTCTATTGGAGCGTGCACTGTATAAACAAATATGATATTATAGTATAGACCTACATTAGATCATATCGTATTGTATATTTAGACGATTCTAAATAACAGTAATTTCACCAAAGTTACATTTTGATAAAACAGATAAAGTATTTCATTTGCACTACTACCGAGTTGTATAGGACAATAAGGTATAATTCTTAAAAATAACCAAATACATATAGCAGTACAATGATACATAAACTGTACGTTCTCATCAGTTCTTAACTTTATCAGATTTAATGTTTTCTTACTGAAATACTCACAATCACAATAAATTTTTATTCAATCAATTTCCTTTATCATATATTTTTTTTACAATTCTCAATTCAAAGATTGATTGGAAAGGCATCAATTACAAGCAAGCTTTAAGTTTTGATGCCCTACAAAGAAAGAACAATGATAACTACAAAATAAAAATAAAAAGATATAAAGTTTCTTAATTTTTGTGTTACTATTTTTAACCTCGTTATTTTCTATATGCTAGATCTTAAAAAAAAACCATTAAAATTTATAAAATCATTTCTATCAACCATTTACAGTAACTGATCCAATATTTATCACCATCTTTTCGGCATGATAGGCCAAATTGTTTTTTAATACAGAAAAAATCATTAAGGCTCTGTTGTTTGTAAAATTGAATAATATACTTTTACTTTTAATCTTGCATACATTCCTTTAATAACGAAAAAACGTCTCCCTTGCAAATCAAAAGATGTCTGTGTAATACTAATGGCTAGTCTATATAATAGATCTAAAAAAAAATTAAAAGTTTCGGAATCGTTTATATCAACCATTTACAATTGATCCAATATTTATCATCATCTTCTCGGCGTATGATAATTTTTTTTTCAATACAGAATCATTAAGGCTATTTTGTTTGCAATAAACTGAATAATACCTTTAACTTGCAAGCATTTCTGTGATAACGAGAAAAATTTTCCCTTGCATAGTAGTCTCTATATAATGATACAATTTAAGCCTACAGGCCTATACTTAATCTATAAAAAAAAAAGAAAAAAAGATTTTGGAATCATTTATATCAGCCATCTACAATTGATCCAATATTTATCATCTTCTTGGCATATGATATTTTTTTTCAATACAGAATCATTAAGGCTATATTGTTTGTAATAAACTGAATAATAATATTAACTTACACGCATTTCTGTGAAAACCAGAAAACATTTCCCTTGCAAATCAAAATATGTTTGCATAATAATACAATTGCTAGTCTAAAGCTTTGCCCATGGCAAACTATCAAATTCTATGTGACAAAAAAAAATTGATATGCCCATATTTGGGTGTATTATGGGCACATCACATAAATTTGTCAGATACAGTTTGATAGCGTGGACAAAGCTTCAAAAACTCATATATTGGGCGTATTCGACTGGTTCATTTTGTTGACTACGAATTTTCGTTGAGTATTATTTTCATTCCACTGGTTCGTAAAATAGATTTCGTTGACAACGAAAATTAACGCAAACCAGAGTGCGTTAATCAGTGTTAAGTTATTCACGTGACCAAAGCAAACATAGCCGATTGGTGAGTTTAGAAACAACATTTGCGTTAATATAATTTAGATTAAATTTAAGAAAACAAAAATTGTAATATTTACCCACATGAAGTCAAAAAATAATTGTAGGCTAACAGAATTCAAAAACTGGATGAAAATATTTTTTACGAAAAATCAATACTGTCACAAGCTGAAGCAATCTTGATTACACAGCGTGTATCGCGGTAACCATGCAGCCATTTTGTTTTGTCGAGTATGTGCAAGTTTTCTATTCGACTGGTCGTCTTCGTAAGTAGGATTTTACCGCTGCACAGATGGGCGTGGTTTAACGAAGAACGACCAGTCGAATACGGCCATTGTCTGGTTTTTTTTTCAATTTTAGGACTTTTTTATACAGTGTATTTTATACAGTGATATTTTAAACTACATTTAAAGTTATTATTATTTAATTTTAATTTTTTAGAAATTTAAATGGATTTTAGAGGGATTTTTCACTGTCAATGTTTAATATGGTGTTTGTGGATTGTTAGCTGCTCAATATTCCACACTCTTATTACAACAGCTACTGGACAGTCTTCTCCATTTGTATTTTTGTTATTTAATTAAAAATATTATATTCTTATTATATCTTGTGTAGGAACTTATTAACTGAAATGCAAGTGGCGATGATTCTTTGTTGGTTTGGACTAAAATATATGGAATACTGTAATGAACTTGTGTCGGTGTCATTGTTATAATGTACAGTACGCATATTTGGCGCCAGTGATTCAGTTTGGATACCTTAGTGTATTCCAGTCAAACGAGTCTACTTACGGTATTTTTCCTTTCCACAGACTATTTTGCTTTGTGAATATTTTGTAACATTGGTTTCAATCAATAATATTAAGTAGAGAAATTTTTAACAGTAACAACAAAATCAAAGATAATATTTAATAATAATAATAATAATAATAATAATAATAATAATAATAATGACGTTGAAAATTATGGTAATTCATGCTATGATAATGATGATGATCGATGATGATGATGATGATGATGATGATGATGATGAAGATTATGGTGGTGATGATGATCATGACGATAATTATGGTGATGATGATGACGACGATGATGATGATGAAGACAATTATGGGGATGATGATGACGATGATGAATATGATAGTGATAATAATATTGATGATGTTCATGATGATGATGATGATGATGCCGGGTGATGGTGATTTTGATGACGATGATTGATGTTTGATGATGGTGATTGATAATTGTTGATTGATAATGATGATGTTTGATCAAATGTCATTATGATCGTCACAATATCCTCACCATCATCACTCAAAATCAAATCATGATGATGGTTATTGATTGATGTTGTTGATGATGATGATGATAATTGAATGGTGATGATGATGTTGATAATGATGATGCACGAAAATGATGGTTTTGATGACGATGATTGATGCTTGATGATGATGATGATGATGGTGATGATTAATGTTGATGATGTTGATGTTGATATTGAATTTACTGAAAACAAGTGTTTACAATATCATTTGTAATTCGCCCACATCACACGCCTACACGTGAAAATACATGTGTTTAAGGTCTGCTGTACTTTAAGTTACTTAAGGCGCAAAGTGAAGGTCAGTGCTTTGAACTTATTCCATGCTTAAATAACAAAAAAAGCTACTTAACGTCATGAGCCAGATGATGTCATAGATAATATTTGTTTACATAGACATCATATTGATTTTGAACTAATGATTGCTACGTAAGTGTCATCATCCGAACTTCTGAACCCGTTCATTGGTGACGTGGGTAAGATGTTTTTCCTCAAACCCGATTTGTTTACGATAAAATACAACCGACTTAATTTAAGAAACTTTTTTTTTAGTGCTATATACCAACCTTCTCTTTCATGGGTTGGCGCCTGCGGGTGGGCAGGTCATTTGGGAACCACGGTAAAATCAGTCAAGAAAAATGAGACACGGCGGGGCTTAGGTGTTGTGGACTCCACCCCAGTTTTCTTTTTATACAAATAAAATATATAGAATATATATATCTGTCTCTTATACACATCTAGATGTGTATAAGAGACAGATTTTAAACTACATTTATAGGGGACAACTTTAATCTCACTGCTTTGTTTTCAAATTGTACACCATTTATATTCATATTTCAGGCCTATATTCATAGTTTAATGCAGTTTACGTTCTTTATGTCTAAAATTCCTATTATTTATGCCGTCTTTATGCTGTGCTGTGTCTGCCATGCCACCTAATCGTACGTTTCTAATCTAGTTTGTTAACGCAACACTGATGTGAATCATTTGTTTGTCTCTGTTTTTCCATAATCGTTATGCAATTTTGCATATTTCAACAATAATTTTAATTTTAGTGTAGCTCAGGTATAATGAACCGTTGTGGTAGGCCTCTCCCGGTGGGGAGGCCTCTTTGCTGCTGATATTCCACAACACGCCAGTATAAACGTACGTAAAGCATATGTGTTTGTGAGACCTGCGCGTTTTCCTTGCACTGTTATGTTTTTTTAAACTGTGACAAGCTTACGACGAGCTGTATTTTCCGTTGATCAAAGAGAAAAATCATCTTTCTTTACTTAGACCTATATAAAATCAATCCAAGATTGGCTGAAATGGGGCACTTGACCGCTTCGATTGTACGAAGGTGACACATTCTCTTTAAACTTATATTCTCCGCCTATATCCAATTGACCCATTTTCAATTTGCTTATATGAATTTATTGGCTCCTATGTGGTGGATTAAGCAAGTTATGTAAATATTGTTGTTACTGTGTGTTTTTAGGCGGATATTAGCTCTCGATGGCTCACGAGGCAAATCAAATTGAATGAAATTGAATTAAATTGATTTGCTTGATGATGCTTATGTATACCAAACAATATGCAGTGCTTTTGGTGAAGTTTAATGTCCATAGTTATTGTGATATTTATTTATTTTGTGCCTAATGAAGTTAGCAGGTGAATATACTTTCATATCCGTGGGACAACGAAATTTACTGATGGGCTGATTAAATTGAGTTCAGAATAACAATGGGTAGATGTTTACATGAAGAAACCATTAATGTTAAAGAATCAATCATAGACAAGGAATGCATTAATATACATCATTAACAAGACTCATAGAGGAGAGATTTAAAATGTGGTGTTATACAGATCGTTGATAGTTTCATGTGCAAGCAGTAGTAAGAGTATACAATATAAACAGGCAGCTTTGCTCTCAGTAAACACCGTAAAAACTCTGCGTACACCACTAAATGAGTGGAAAGAGGCTGGTAGGCCTGATGTGGCCCTCTATTAGCCCCTTTTGACTTCTTAAACTTAAAAAAGAATCGTTACTCTGGTCAAAGAAGTAACATGATGGAGTGAGTGGAATAATCAATCAGCATTGTGCGACTAGCAAGATATAGAAATGGCAAACGATTTTATTAATACAACTTTTTATTAGAAACCCAATTGATAATGTGGTGATGAGGAGGATGATGACAATAGTGATGATGATAATGGTGGTGATAAAGATGATTATGGTGATAGTGCTGATGTTGTTGATGAAGTTTGAATGATGCAAATGATGACGCTGATTATGATCATTAAGTAAGGAACGTTCACGTCGCGGCCATGTTTAACCAATCCTTTCAATCCAAACTTGACGAGTATAGTCGAGTATTTATGGTTCTACAGAGTATGATCTCGTGAATAGACTCGATAAGAAGAAGAATTGTGTGATGATGATGATGATGATTATAATCATGAGGTTGATGATGATCATGATCTTAATCCTGATGAGGATTGACATATACCAAGAAGAGGGGACTCAATTTTAGTTTGACAATTCCGTGGCAAGAAAAGGCTGTTGTTATTATAATACATTATTGATTATTTTAATAACAATATTATCATCAATTTTTGATTAATTCAACGCAACCATAACAAGTATTTATTGGAATTAGAAGAAATGTTTTTAGGCCAAAATGAAAAAAAAATCGATTTCAATTATTTCAATATCGCATTCTAGTTCATGTTGTCAACTTGACCTAGATCTGCGGTAAGGTAGTAGCTATTGTTACACCAGTCTTAAACGAATTCCTAGTTGTGATTGGATGATATTGTCCTAATCCAATATTAGTACACAAGCATTCAATCGGAATAAAGAATTTATTTTAAGACCGGTGTAGCAATAGCCAATGCATTGTTATGTGGTAAAACCGCACAGATCATGTTCATTTGGCTTTTATTTTTATCGCTTTTAAAATCACTATGGACTTTGATTACCTATTCCATCAAGAGAATTCATAGGTAGCAATAATAACAATTTCCGCAATATAAATCCTACAGCAATGGATGGGATTACACAGAGAATGCAGTTACTGAGTGGAATATAGACTGAGCATTTGAATTGCTTGAAAAGTAACAAACTTGATTGAACATCATTGTGGTATGCGGTCAATACGACATTAGTGGAGTAACGTCCCTACCCCGATGATGCATAGTTCAGTTAGGGTGGGGTATGCGGGTCATTAGAACCTTAGTGGAGTAACGGCCCTACCCCATATTGCATAGTTCAGTTAGGTGGGGTAGGCCTATGCGGGTCTTAAGGACCTTAGTGAATTAACGTCTCTACCCCTGTAATGCATAGTTTGGTTAGGGTATACGGGTATGCGGGTATTTTGAACCATAGGGACGTCCCTACCCCTGAATGTATAGTCTCTGATATTTCTTTTTGTCTTTTGTATGTATTTCCTCCTATTGATATGTGATTCCAAAATAAAAAGTTAAATTGAGATTGAAAAAAACAAAAACAAACAAACAAAACAAAACAAAACGAATGCAATGGAAAATACTATAGACTTATATAAAGCAATATAACAGTAACAGTAACGATCCATTAATTCATTTAACCAAAATCGGAAGTTTACAGTCACGATACATGGGAAATAAGTTAATGCACAGCTAGGTCATGAGAGCGGTAAAACACTAGATCTTAAACAAGTTGACACAGTTAGTAATGGTAAAAACGTGCTGTTAACTGTTTAAATGTGCATGAGAAAGACAGCTGCGGTCAATTTTTAATACATAGACAATAAAAATAAAATATGACATTTCGATTTTGATAATGTTAATTTTTACCCCCGCCACACCAAAAAGCCCCCAAAATTAGGTTTATTTCCGCAAAGTCCGACAATTGATATTTATGACAATTCATCATTTTGATAGGTTTGCCAGAGATTAGGTTTTGGTGATAAACAAATCTATGTTCACGGTGTTCTTAATTCTACTTGATAATTTGTTCCAACCTTTGATTGCTGAGGCATAGAATGCCACTGAGGCCTAATGTTTGATTGAATGATTGATTGAAAGATAATGATAACGAAAATATACCATCTATTATTGATGACAATAAAAATAAAAATACCGCGGTTGAAGACCAGCTGAAGAAATCTACGTTTGATGCTAGCTGCGCATATAGAGGCGCTCAAAAAGTCATTCGGTAATTCAGAACGGTATTTTCACGGCATTGCACAGAATTTAATATCGCTGTGTTCTTGGTTCCCACTAGGACGCAACGCAACGATGCAGACGCAACGTATCGACGAAAAGTGACGCAACTCGAGGGTTCTGCGGCTTCCAAGTCGGAACTAACGACGTAAGCTTGGCAACGCAACGCAACACCTACGCTACTCAACTTTTGCGTTGTTTGCGGATCGTTTTTGCGTTCGTTGCGAAAAGTTGAATCGATTCATCAACTTTTCGCAACGCAAGCAAAATGCTAATTTGCGCATGCTCTAACTGTTGGATTTGTAGTTCGTGCTTCGTGATTACATATTTTTAATGAGTTTTCTGTCATCTTGTACCGTCGCGATCGCTCTGC
The DNA here is from genome assembly GCF_011630105.1 of Anneissia japonica. Lineage (NCBI taxonomy): Eukaryota > Metazoa > Echinodermata > Crinoidea > Comatulida > Comatulidae > Anneissia > Anneissia japonica. The sequence goes on from NW_022757135.1 coordinate 998,942, forward strand.
CCATTTAAATAATAATTATTATTGGTTGTTATCAATGATGCATGCTGCTATTATTACTGTTATTTATTATAGCCTATCTTACCATAACCCATCATAGCCTGGCTTGGCCTAGCCAAGCCTCCTGGTTTTGATAGAGCCAATTACGGTGCTCTTCTACTGAATGGCATATAATACCTGTACACATTAATATTTATAATAATATGCAACGCATCTTACCCAACCGTTCTTCAAAAACTATTATATATATTACACAGGGGTTAAGCCAGGTGGGAAAGGTGGGAGGGGATCACCCTCCCCTGTCAGGGAGATAAACTACAAGTCGCCGGGGAGGACAACAAAATTGTGTATTTTATACATAATTAGTAGCCTCTAAAATCGATTACAGTATAAAATAATTTGAAACTCATTGTTAATCATAAGCATATATTTTAGGGCTTCGCCTCCCTGGAACACTTTTTCCTCACCCCCTATGAAAAAATCCTGGCATATATTTTTCGGAGTCTAGCACACTCTGTTTGACTCTCGTTTTAGCTGTTTATGTTGGTCTTAATATACACTATATATCATATGTTAAGGAAATATATTCAGGCCTTGTTATACAGATCTGAGTAAACAAAATTTAAATCCTAGATTTACAAAAACATGAAAATGTCATACAATTTTTAATTAAACATTAAATAAAACATCACCGTACCTTTTAAAATAAGGCCTAGTCTCAGTATAATTAGGTAATGTTTATGTTAATAATTTCAGTAAATAATTGCAAACTGTATATTTATTAAACGGACCTAGGCCTAATCTATGTGCACTTATAGTCATGCATGCATAGCATTTGAGACTTTCAAAATAAAGTGCTCAAAATCTCAACAGTGGAATGAATACCTGATATTTGACCTTATATTAGGTAAATAATGCAGGCGGACGAAAATAATTAATTATTAATAGATCGGTATAAGTTTAACTCAGTGGCCTACAATTATTATATTACATGGTTCATGGACCTGTAATAACCGTGCCAGGTCAATGTCATGGTGTTGAACATTATGGGGTGTGATGATACCTTCCTTGTTGTAAAATAATAATTGTAACGTACAATAATTGCATGTTGAACCACCTGCCTTTAAAATTATGTCTTTCCGAAGCCGCCATCTCTCTCAAACCGACGGCTGAATTTGCGTACCTATTGGCTAGATTAAGAAAAACAGGTTTAGAAAGTAATTTATCCCATTAGCTGTCAGCAAAGACTAGGCCCTAGTAATAACATGTTAGTCTCGTACAATTCATTTCTGTATTTATCAAGTATTTATTTAATATTTCAATAGTTTCATTGAATGTATTGTGAGTAATAACTTCTATTATTAAGAAATAAGTTCAAACTGGGAATATCCTCAGGGGTTAATTAAATCAGCTAATGTGATCCCTGAGCTTCATTTTCTCCTGCTTTTCATATAATAATAATATGTCGTTTTTATATAGCGCTTCATGCCTTTACAAAGCCTCTAAGCGCTTCACATTACTACCCCGGTCATTGGATCAAACACACATGGAACACATTGAACACCAAATTAAGTTATATTATATTATTATTCCATTATCATTTTATATTGTTGTTGTTATTATTCTTATTCTTATTATTATTATTATTATTATTATTATTGTTATTACTATTCTCATAATTATAATAATAATAATAATAATAATAATAACAATAATAATAATAATAATAATAATTATTATTATTATTATTATTGTTGTTGTTGCTGTTGTTGTAAAATTTGTTTTTTAATAAGTCGAATTAAAACCTTTTTTAAATAAATAAAAGAAACTATAGTTGGTATACCAAGGTTTAGAGATCGTGTCTCACTGTTAAAAATAAAATTACACTCAAATTTATAGACAATCAGATAACCGTTTAACTGATCTACTAACTCATTTCAATGATACCATTTATTTTGGTGTAGGCTTATGATTTTGAAATTTCATTAAAGAATGATAAACTAGCGTATTAATAACTTCACAACAGCGAAATGTGTAAAAACCTAAGTGCCACTCGAACGATAATGAACAGGAACCGTTGAATTTTCGACGGACACTTAAACATATCATTTATTAACAGGTCAAAATAATAATTAACTATTCTAAAATTTTGTATAATAAAAATCACGAACATCTAAAAATGTTAATGGTAGTACTGTACTACAAACTGCTACTCGTGTCTTCTAATGCGGTGTATCGTATTAATCTTACAAAATAATTGTTGCTGAATAGTTCACAAACGTTGCGGGCGATGATTACCAATGTCAATCTTCATAAATAGAAGATAGATTGAATCGATAGTAAATTAGACCATTTGGTGAACTCAATTAGAAAGTTGAGTAGCCGTTGGGTTGTGTTTCAATTTACCTTAATTCAATTTGAAAGTCGCGTTATGTTGACCTCTGCCGCTGGTTACATATAAAGCAGCAAACCAAAGTACCGTGAACGTAAATGCCTCAAATTCGAGTGTAAATCTGTTTTTTAATATTTTTGTTATACTATTGGGGATGCAACATGCAAGTTAGAAGAAATTTGCAGGCATGAGACTTCTCAACATTCCTCCACCTGGGTATGGGGCTCGATCCTCCCCGAGGAAATTATATTTCAGGCCGTCCACACGTGCCTCTTCACACTGGCATAAACTGGGACGGTTTCTTTATTTGTGGTCTTGTCAGGCAGCGCTTTCAAAATACGACATATTCACAGTGATGCAGCTAGTTACATAGGCCTACATGTAGTTACAATGATATTTTGAATAATGATAATAATAAGAAGATCGGCTACAAAGGTCACAATTAGTATGCATATATTTAATAATATGGGCAAATGCATGAGTCTCACCCCGATTGCATGATACTTGGTACAGAAGGTCTGCCTTTTATAGAACCAGGCCTACTTCATCGTTGGTTTTTTTTATTGACAACACTAATTATGTACATACATTGATATTATTTATAAGAAAACAATAGTTGGACTTAATAAAGAACATATAGGTAGATACATTAAGAGCAGTATGATGCAATTATCGATCAATCAATCAATATGATCAATTAGTGAATTTTGCATTACGCCAGATATTCCGAAAAAATAATCTGCTCAGTTGAAATGACCTATTTAAAATAATGACCAAACATTGTAGTACTATATTCTGTACAAGAATTGTGTAATATGTAAAAAAAAATATCAATATGTCGAGCGTTTGCATGAGAGATATTCATGTTTCTTGCCTTGAAGTCCCCCTTAGATAGCTTTCTGCTCTTCGAAACCCTCGCATGGAAGTATGGGACGGGATAATTAAGGGACAATGTATCCGTTAATATGCCGGCAGCCGCAGATTGCTATGGCCCAGCCAAAATTTACAATTTCAATAATGGGATAGACAAAAAAGGAAAATGTATACTTTAATCTTCAGCTTAATCGGAAATATGTGGTGGAACCTACATTTTATGCGTACAATATCATTGTATATTTTCATAAAATACCCCAACCGTGAGTGTATCTTGTTTGAAATTGACTCTTTTTCATACAACGCTGTAATCTGGTACAGTAATACGAAACAGCTTAAATAATTGGAGAAAGTGATGTGGATTAAATAGTCAAAAAAATAAATCTTAATTCAACGAATAACCATCGGCGACATTTTCCATTTGACCACAATTTATGGCCACAATCAATAGTTTGACCATTGAAATGTTTAAACAATAATACAAGTATTGATTGCATCGCAAGAAGATTCCAAATTACGTGCTCCATGTATATACAGTATCTGGAAATGTGTATGATGAAATGGATATCATTGAATCGTTTGCTTATTTATCAAAGGTGAAGCTCAATTATACGTGCATTGGCTTGAAAACAAGCATTGATTTAATTTTGGGTTAAACGTCTGCTTGACGCAAACTTAATTCGATATGGGGTACTTGTACTATACCGCGCGCACTACCGGGTCTCTGTCAAGTGTCATAAAACGAAGACCGCGAAGACCCAAGACCCAAAAACGAATACCTTTATTTCTTCTCTTTCATTTTGAGGATAATACGCCAGGCTGTCACAAAATCAAATAACGAAATTTTTTGTGCGTCTGTTTGTGAAATTTTCAAGGGTCTTCGTTTTATAGACACCTTATATGGGTGTCAACAAAACGAAGACCGAAGACCCGAAAAACGAAGACCTCCAATTATTTCTCAATTATCTTATTGAAAGTCAAAATCATCATAAAACAGTTGCCAAGTACCTATTTCATTATTTCATCGGAATGAGCAAATTAAAGGTTATTTATTTTAAAAGTAAAGAATGCTTTGGAAATAAGGTGTTTACATATATTATGACTGGCTGAGTCAAGATTAGCATGCACATTAATCCGTTTGGGTTATATACTTCATAATTAGTTTTGATGTACTAAAATACCAAGGTAAGGTCTTCGTCTATAAATACAGTACATGTTTATGTTAACTATTATATGTATGTACTATAGAGTAAAGAACACGATTTGGGATTCTTACGATCATACGGTTACCGTTAATCAATTAGGTAAGTATAATTAAATGGATAATTGATTAAAAAATACTCAATAAATTGAAAAAATAATACTTTGATAAAATTTAAAAATTTAAGCTATTTTTTTTATCAGAATAATCTATAAATACCGGCCTAACGTTTGAAATACTCATATGGTTGAAATTTATAATTCATAACGTGAGTGAATAGCACCTCCTATATGGGTGTGTAAAGTTCAGTATTGTAGTTTCTATGTCCGAAAGTTGTATTCTGATGTACCGTCATTCCGCCTATTCAGATTCAGATTTCTTTTTTTTTTTGTCCGAAAGGAAATTACAGTAGGTGCAAGTATGCATTAAAACGGTAAACTAAATGTTTTGTAACCACTTTCAGGCCTATTCAACAAGCTTAAAAAGTTTACTGGCTGCTTTTAAAACTTCGTGTGGGGTGTGGTTTATAATAATGAATTATGATAAATAACGCATGTAGTTTTTTTTCAGGTGATAGATTTTAACCTCTTACCTGATGGGAACCATCGATAGGGATCGTTTAAAGGATAAAGGATGAGTATTATCGTTTTATTATTTGGGGCGGGTGCAGGATTTGGCTGTAGGGTGTTCGTGAGAGTCCACAAAACCTCATCCAATCATGGTTGTCTGGAGGTGCGAAAATATGGACCTTTTATAGGTGCCCGGAAATTGCAATCTCACACCTTACAAATGTTACCAGTAATTCATATCAACAATGCAATACAATTATTTTTCTTAATACAACTTAGAGGGATGCGATCGAACTGTCTTCACCCTCCCCCTGCATCCTCCCCAGATTATAAATTTCATTTTACCTACTATCGGTATTCTTTCCAGCCAATATTTGTTTAACTATTTCTCTTTGCTTGATTTGCTTTTATTTGTAGCATACTCGTTTACGTTGTAATTCGCTTTTAGTTGGGGTTTATAATTTCAGCCATATATTCTCAATATATTATCATGTCTGCAAGTAACAATTCTGACATCGAAAAGTCTAGAACGACTCTGACTGAATAAGTTGAGGTCAAAGGTTTTTATGAGATCTATGGTTAGGGTGCTATATAACACGAATGAGGGCGCAGTCCAAATGTGTGAGATACTGGATGTCTATTAGGAATTTTTTAATCTTACGTAATAAGTATGTAATTCTTAAACCTGATAAAGGAAGTGGTGTTGCGATAATGAAGAAAACTGATTAAACTGTAGGATAGGCAGAATGTTGAGTTGCAGCTGGAACTTTGCACAAGTAAATTATAAAGCAGTTATTGTACAGTCACGAGCCAATTTCAGTATCATTCCATTGAGAGCATATAGGTCAGCTTCTTTATTAAGAACATTGCAGTAAAATGGTAAATGTAAAGGTATGGAATAACCTTTTACGCGCACGCGCAGCTTCAACTGGGCTGAATTGCTCACATATACGTGGACTAATGCTTCAACAACTTTCTTCCGATCATCCCCAAAGGCGGGCTTCCGCCTGTCCACAACAACAGGGACCAGATGGACCTATAAACAGGGCAACCCCTATTCTTCTCGAAGGATTGTGTAATTTCTCAATACAGTAATCTGAACTGAATGCTTGGAGACCTCTTTATTCAAACTTGCATTAAAAAACAGAATGCATAATGATATAAAGTAGGCCGATTTTGTGCGTTTTGTTATATTTCATTCTATTTGTTAATATTAGGGAAGATTCCCTTTTGTTAGATACCATCTCATTTGGGAAAAATAAAGATTATGATTATTATACAAAACGGATATACTGTTACCATTCTTGAGTTCTGTTTGTATTTTGGTTTTTTTTCTTCACCACGATGTACGTTATATTATTGTGACCAGTATTCTCACACCAACATTCATCATCAATCAATCAATCTATCATTGGATTTATGAGACGCATCATCAAAATCTTAATCATCATGATGATATAATTATTATAGCAATAAAATTTAGGCATACTTCTATTTCGTAATTGTAATTGAATGTAATTCGGTTAAATACTGTAATATAAATAGACCTTTCCGGAGTGTCAATCAAACTTATCAACTGACTAATCAGAACAGCGCTAGGGATACGCGTGCGTCTCACAAACACACGTGTTGTCCCACAAACGCACGTGTTCGCGTATGTTTTAACATTGTCGTCTTGTGGGACCTTAGCAACAATATCCAAGGGGTGGGGCTTAGCGGAAAGGTCCATTAAAGATTAATGTTCTAATGTAGCAAAATATTGTGCTCACTCAATAAATGAAAAGAAACAAATGATCAGAAATTCATATTTAATCAGATTATGTCGAAAATTGAATTGATAGAAATATTTTATCTTCAAGTGAATCAACATTTTTTTTGTTTAGCTGGAATTATGAAAAAAAAAATCATGGGATGGGAATCAAATTTTAACATCAATGTATTTTACCAGCATGAAGGTGTATTTTATAACTTCATGGTGTTATTACATTTATTATTTATATAAGAAACAAAATTAAAAAACACACTTGAGAAATAATATTTTTTTCAATTGCCGTTAAACAGCTGATTAATAAATCCATTACAATTTAAAAATATGATTGCAGTTCACCCGCTCGACGAATATCTGTGGTCCAACAATGGAAACCGCCACCAAGCGAGTTTGCGAAGCGCAAATTTACCAGGATACATTCAATGCCCAGACTTCGAAACATCTTTTGCGTCGGTATCTCATTAGCATCCACTACTACTCGCTTCGGATCTAGCATCAAGACATTCATCGACAACCATTTAGATGACATCCAAAGTGGGTGATCTGAAATAAGTAGTAGAAGGAAATATTTAATGAATGAATATACTTATAACACTCTTCCACACAATTTTCAGCCTCCGACTCAGATCATTAGGCCTACTGTAGATATGATTGTTGATTTTGTGGTTAAGTGTGTGAGGGATTTAATCACTAAATCATATCCATGTCCATCGTTTCTCAGTAGTTTCTTCACGTTTTTATTCATTTTTTTTTATTTTATATTTTTTTATTGGCACTGAACGTGTAATGTGGTGTTCATATAAATTTATCTTTAAATCTTGTCGAGTAATTACATTTTCTGTTTATATGTTACGTATTACAGATATTAAAGTTTCTTGAACCTTGAATCTAACGACAAACAAGACAAGACTCTGCCCTATTCATTACTAGTCGTTAGTTTTAAAACGTTGTTACAATGAGAGTATTGACACGCCAAAAACTATATTTAAAAAAAAAACAGGAAGTTGATATATTTTGAATTTTGAATTGAAATGTTCATAAAATAGGCATCACAGAGTTAAATGAATGTAAAATGCATGAGTATTGATCAGTATGTGTTTTTATTTATTTATTTTATTTTATATTTTATTCAGGTATAAAAACATACAAAACAGTCAGCAGCACAAGTCAAGATTTACAATTAAACAATAATTATATTAAAACAAAATTGACACACATGAATCAAAAGTATTTTTACCCAAAAAGAACGAAATTCAAATATTATCTAATGAAATTACACTTATATTAGTACTGCAATTATAAAATTAATTTGTATAAAAAACTAAATTCGCTAATGATCACACACGCAGTATTTTTGTGCCTATTTTTTATGAGTTAAAAGTAGCAAAAAAAAAAAAAAAAATATGTAAAGCAGCAGACGCCCTCCCACTGGGGAGTTTTTTTTTTTTTTTTTTTTTTAATACTTACTGTCTGGCATGATGGGTGTGGGAGGTTTAATAACGGTCCAACCAGATTTCTTGAAAAAATCAATCTGATGGCATGGACGGTCCGGGTTAGACAGCACTAGACCTGGTCCAATGATATTAAAAGTTGCATCAATATGCATTGGATTAGGATCGTCAAAGGACAACGTGTGCACGTTGTATTCATCTCCTAGGTGGCGCTGTAGCCATTCAATGCCCATTAGGTTTGTAACCTACAAGAAAATAAAATACCACTGTTTGCAATGCATTATTATAACAAATCAGTAACCTAAAAGACTATTTTAAAATTCATTTGGTTTCAAAATAACTTCACTGTCATTCCATTGCACTACAATTTAGCAATAATTATCGTTCTGAATTGTTAAAATCTAATCAATGACTTACGATTTTATGTTGTTTTATAGGTCTATGTGTTGAGGATCTCAAATGTTCAGATTGATTTGGTGGGAGGACCAGACCACTTAAAAAATGTTTAAAAACGTATAAGTCAATCAATATGATTATAAAAAAAAAATTACCTGACTTCTTTGGGCGAAGATATCCCGGCCAGCCCTAATGAAGTCAGCTGCGTCGAAGCAAGGCTCAAACTCGGTGGTCACAAACTTGCCCACTGCCGCCAGCTGATGTCTATCCTCGACTGATTTCACTGGGTAATCCTATCAAAACCAAGTGAGAAAAACAAGTTCATATCTATCATGTAACTAGTGAGTGTACTTGTTGCTAGATATAAAATAATTGATAATAATCATTTAATAATAATATAAATAGATACATATTGTAATCAAGTACGGAATAGTGAATGATAGGCTAATAACAATAATAATATAAACAACAATAACAAAAACAGAAATATGAGCATCTAGTATTAAGAATTCTAGGAATAAACTATGGAAAATGATATAAGAATAAATAAAATAATAGTTAACTATAATTAATATTATCATTGTCATTTCATTGACAGAAAAGTACAATAATACTGAGCACTATCAAATTCGAAACACCTCTAATCCCGAGACTCCTCTAATTCATACACATTGACAGGGGTGAATACATAACATTTTTGGCGGAGCAGTGGTGAGGGGGTGATAGGGGCGCAAAGGTGAAGCTAACGACTGTATGATTAAGTGAGGGGGATAGCTCACACTAATAAGGTGAGGTGATTTTTAACTACTTAAGTGTGATTTTTGCTTTGAACACCATCAACGTGCGCCACCCCCCCCCCCCTGCACTTCCCTAGATACGCCACTGTGGCGGAAGTAATAAATAAAACTGTTATTAAAACTGTTCATACCTGATCATAAAGTTCATCACTCATCTGGGGCTTGGGAGCAGTGGTCCATTTGGCGCCATTTCTAAAGTACTCTTTCAATAGAGGGCGATATGCACGGTATTCAAAGAAGCGAGATCGCCACGCCATTGGACTTTCAATAATCTCCTCGCCTACAACGAGCAGGATATCCCTCGGCATGGCTGCATACATACCTGTAAAATAACATTTTCATTCTTAGGCGAATCGTTGTTTCATGAGCTCACTGACTGACCATAAATAATATAGATTTTGAAAATAATAATTTTTGGCCTTTAAAGTTGTCCAAAATAAGAATAATGCATTGCTTGAATCGAACAAATACCGTAAACCTCGAATAAAAGCCCGATGTTGTTAATTTCGAGAAGCCCATCTCAAAAAAGCTCCCATCTGCAGTTTGTAAAAGCAATCTCGAAAAGAATCCCATCTTGAAAAGAAGCCCATTAGTTTCTAATCAAGATAGTATTGGCTTCTTATCGAGATAATTCTGATTGGCGTTATCTTTGATGATTATGATAACTTGTCAGTGTAAATATTATTTTATTGTAGCATAGTTAAAATAATTCCTGCACAATTATCATAATCGAGACTACTGGGTTTGGTAAACAGGATTTCGTGCATGCATTCAGTTTTAGAAGCTGTTTAAATGAGAACGTGTATATTTTTAACAAGGCTAGTTTGAAGCAAACTTCGGCTATATATAAATTCATTAGAAAATTGAAAATGTTTAATATAATTAATATAAGTTACAAATGTACACATGTTTAATGAATTAACATCGCGTATATTTGTTATTTTATAGTAATAATGAAATCAACCTGATTTATTATATAATTTGTATGTATATATTTATTATTCTAACAGATTGTCGTCGGTATATTTTGATCATCATTATAGACCTATTGAAAAAGGTATATAT
>NW_022757135.1:1009732-1021630 GCF_011630105.1 Anneissia japonica
GTTTTATAGTAGGAATTCCATATATTAACATTTATTTTTAACCGTAACCGGTTCGTATCTCGAAAAGAAGCCCATCCAAAAGGTTCTAAAAAGGGCTTCTTATTTATTGGACACTCGCATTTTTTCTTTAATAAAATTCTATAGATTGTATTACAAGTGAAAAATAGGGCATTGCCTTTTGATTTGAAGTCTGGTGTTTGGTACTCCTCGTTGAAGTCAATTATGTCTGGACGGCGGACGACAACACCCTCATGTTGTAGAACGTGGCAGAATTCCTCCACCTCATCGTAAGCCTTTTGCAAGTGGGCAGATGGAAACGGTTGTCCACCTTTAGTTTTGAAGAATGGCCAATGTTTCTCAGACGTATTTGCCTATCATGGTAAAAGATAAATACAATACATACATGCCTCCTCAGTTTTTTAATGGAAAACACCATATGCAAAAGATATGTTATTGAAACTGAATAGGTACGGTATTCGTTTGAATATTTTAGTACAGTAATTGTACGGAGGCCGATATAAACCTAATAGCCGTAATACAAATATTTTACTGCCACATGTCTCCCAAGTAAAGACGACTTTTGCGACCAAGGTTTTTTTAATTTAATTTTATTCAATTTGCAGGTAAACCAATCACACAAGTAGAAACAAAGGAAGACAAAACGAAAGCTCTATCTGAAAAATAAACAGTACCCTGGGGATGGCCAAAAAAACAGTACCCTGGGGATGGCCAAAAATAAACAGTACCCTGGGGATGGCCAAGAATAAACAGTACCCTGGGGATGGCCAAAAATAAACAGTACCATGGAGATGGCCAAAAATAAACAGTACCCTGGGGATGGCCAAAAATAAACAGTACCCTGGGGATGGCCAAAAATAAACAGTACCCTGGGGATGGCCAAGAGTGTAAAACACTATAGTATCAGAGTGGCTCTCCAATACTGCACTTAATCAAACTAGCACAAATACAATAATAAAATACAAATATAAATTTAATATAATTTGTTAAAATATTACCAAAGATAAAATGACTAATTGCAAGATTTTAATATTAAATATATAAAAAAGTATTAGAAGCTAATAATTCCACAATTCAAATTGCACGAACAGAAGAATGAAGTGCAGTGCTAAAACTTCTTCGATTAATTAAAATTAGGTCTCTGGCTTAGCTTTTGTCTCTAATTAGAATAATAAATAAATTCATTTGTTAATATGGGATCACAAAAAAAAAGGTCTTTAATTATAGTAGCTCCTTAATTGGAGGGGTATTTAATTAGAGGGAGATTTTACTATTTACATATTTATTTTTATGCAATGATGGTTATTTTTATTCTTTTATCTTATTTCTGATTTTTGGTCAGTTCTTTTTGATCTTTCCAGTTTTCTTATATAAATCAAACTTTTAACGGTATGTCTAGCGCGCATGTAAAATATTGCCAGCGCACTTTTACTATAAATTTTTCTGCTTTATTGAATTTAACATTTATTGAAATGTGACGCATCATGACCATATGAAATACAGGCTTTAACAACCACCTAATACGTTTTAATCCTGTATACATATGTTTGGAATAAAAAAAAAACAAAAAACAAAAAACTATGACTTAAATCATTTTACAATTTTATTGAAAAAAAAAAGATGATATTACCTTGACTTCAATTGAAAACTGTGGAACAGTTGCGTTGTCAACTCGACCTACGATTACTTCTTCCAAAGTGTCCCATTCATTGTAAGATCTAACGGGGCTTTTGATGGATTTTAACACTTGTTTTTCATGATTTTTGTTTCTTTCAACTTTGATGTCATGATTATGTCTAAAACTCAGATGCTTGTAGAAATAAAATTGGAAAAAAATACTGTAAGTAGTACGGTATATTCACATTCATTAATATACCTACGTGTAAAAATATGAAGTTAATAATTTAAATATAATTACATATGAACACATGAATCAACTAAATAGGATATATTAGTCAGAAAAAGTTAACTTACCCTTTCAAACGCTAGGCCTAGTAAGTTGAACGTTCTTTTCAGTACCCTTGCCGGTTCACGGCCTCGGCATCCTCCACGGAAGGCTCTGATTGCTTGCATTCTTCAGTAACTTTAATAAAAACTACAAAATATATACCATACATAATTATATAATATACAAGAGTCTAAAGATGCACTTAGTTAAAAATAAAGCGTTATTTGTAGAAAAGAACAAAGAAACTATCCTAATTGTGTTTGTTATGTTAATAATAATATAAAAACATAACAGGCCTGCCCGCCCTACCTCCTCTAGGCGAAAATTTCCACAAACACACACAACGCGCGTGTGCGGGCGCGTGATATCTCCAGCGCGGCGCGGAGTGTGGTCGCGGTCTGGGTGTATTACGCGTCACACACCCATGATGCTGTGTGTTATGCTGAAAAAGCTTTAAAATAAAATGTACCGTACTTAAGTATTACACACTTCATTACATTATTAAAAAAATGCTATCTATTTCAATATTTGGTCTAACTAATGAAAAATATAATTTGAATTATGCACTTTTATCCCCGATCTTCCAACAATACGTTTAATCAAAAATTATGTTCTAACATTTTCTCACAAACATTTGCTTATAAACGTAACTTTTCATTTACTTTATTCTCCCCTTTTATATTTGTATTGTTTGCAGCTAATGTAGTTGTATGGTGGACCCTGGTTTTAATATTTTGCAATATTTATTCGGTCATCTTCCCATTGATATTCTTTTAAAAATATTTGACTCCAAAATTCTCCCCATTTTATTATATGGATGTGAGCTGTGGGGAGTTGAAGATAATATAATAATAGAAAGAATCCATTTAAAATTCTGCCGTTATGATTTACAGATTCCAAAGACAGCTCCAAACTCTGTAGTTAGAGGCGAACTTGGAAGAAAGTCTCTCTTGCCAATTAGAATTATTAATAGTATTAAGTATTGGTTGTATATTTTATCTTTGTGTTCAAGTAGATATTTGCGCCAGTGTTATCATTTTCAGTTTAACAAGGCGCAGCGAGGTCAAGCATGCTGGGCGTCTGTCTCTTATACCCATCTAGATGTGTATAAGAGACAGCTACCATTTTATTTTGAAATGCCCATTATATAATCACGAAAGAAATCATTTTATTCCTAATTATATTGCAAACATGTTCTACTTTGTTTCGTTATTCAAGTCGAGGAAATCAAGTACGATTAAGTCATTAGCCAATTTCATTGTACATGCTTACAAGAAGCGAACATTTTATTTGACACACTAATGTTTATGTTTTAAGGCTGTTGGCCTATATACAGAATAAAGTCTCCCTCTGGGGAGAATTGAATTGAATTGAATTGTATTATATTTTATTTAAAATTTGTATTGATGATATGATATATTTTTTACATCCCTTATTTTTTCTCGAATTTTTATATCTTTATTTTATGTTATTGTATTCAGTATGTTATATTTTTCTGTATTGTACATTTTATAATGGTCATTTATCATACTTTTCAAATTGTTAGCAAACTTGTATTTAGTTCATATTGTGTTTTTTTGTTAAAAGAGCAGTTGGTCCTCAGATAAGAGATTGTTATCTCTTTAACTGTCCCTGGCTATGAAATGAAATCATCAACCCCATCATTCTATAGCTTTACTACATATTATTTAACATTCAGCTTATTATCTAAAACTACTCCTAAATCACTATGGGAGGGAACATAGTCTAATACGGTATGGAAATACAATTTTATTTCCAAGTATATTGTTAGTATTTTGCAATTACTTAAACTAAAAAAATCCCCATGCTGAGCATCACGTTGCTCTAATCTGTCCAGTCCTCACTGTAATAAAAATGCTTCATTAGGAGTAGAGACAATGCGATATAGTTTTATGTCTTATATATGTTTTGATAGTCTTTTATGAAAAGATTAAAAAGAAGAGGACCGAGAATTGAACCCAGAAAACCTCGGAGACTGCAAAAAAAGTGGGCGTGGTCGGACGTCGCTCAAAACCTCCCGAAAGTGTTTAAGGGCCCGAAAATATGACAATTTGGGGTTTCAAAGGTTTATTTATTCGATTTTAGAGTCTGCCAATATGTAAAAAATACATATGGCCTACATTTTTTTCTCCCCGACGAATTGTAGTTTTTTTTTTCTCCCCGACGAGGGCCCTGGGCCGCCACCACCACTGTGGCGCTTCTACTTAATTATCAAGCCCCAATTTACCTGCACCTGCCCCTTTCCCCACTTCCCCACATTGGCGTAACTAGGTTTCGAGGGGCCCTGGTTCGAGTGTAGGCCTACAGTTGGGGCCCTTCGCAAATAAATTGGCCGACCAGGCTAACTAAGCTGTAGTCCTATATTTTCTTTTTATTTAAGCATATTTAGGCAGGATAACATATGGGATCTTAACGCTGTTTCACAATATGCTCCTGCAATAATACTGTACAAAGAGGCCTATCAGTTAAGTATTACTCTTTTACTAAAATAATCAGTACCGGTAATAAACATTAACCTGAAACCCATCCCGGATTCTAGGTTTCAGTTTTGGGCATTAAAATAAACACTTTAATATGAGCATCTATTAAAATGAATGATTGTGAAATATATTACTCGTTTTATCATCTTGGATTTTAGGTTCGGGCAGGAATATTAATTTCTAATGTATTATAAATATAGATAACAGATACAGATACCTAAAGTCATGAAACTATGTAATACAATGTAGACTCTGATATATATCGAGGTTGTACGAAATTACATTAGTCTAGAATTAGTTGGACTGTTTTGCTCCCACACCACAGTCTTCCAGTCTAGCTTTCTGGATTTGGAATAATGATTACTCAGTAAGTTATGAAAGTAAAAGTGCCAGAACATAAATTTATGATCATTTAAAAATAAAGAAACCTAAATAGACTTAGGTCAATATTTAGTGTTGAGTTGATAAAATTATCATCACCGACATGTTTAAGACATATGTTTTCGTCCTATGTTATAGCAAATGTTCACAGCGGACCAAAAAGATCTCCCTCAATGGGCGACTTGGTTGCGGATGTGAGGGAGTGATTGGAATGTTAATGACTCAAAAACATTGGCTTACAAATAGGCCTATTCACAGAAGAGGTAATAGGGCCTAGGCCCTGTACCCGCTATATAGTGGGCCAAGAAAATCACCACATCTGGACAAAGACGGTAGTACATTGATCCAAAATCAGCCAAATAATAATAATAATAATAATAATAATAATAATAATGATAAAAATAATGATAATAATGATGATAATAATAATAATAATAATAATAATAATAATAATAATGATAATAATAATAATGATAATAATAATAATGATAATAATAATAATAATAATAATAATAATAATAATAATAATAATAATAATAATAATAATAATGCAGTTTTATAAAGACGGTAGTACATTGATCCAAAATCAGCCAAATAATAATAATAATAATAATAATAATAATAATAATAATGATAATAATAATAATAATAATAATAATAATAATAATAATAATAATAATAATAATAGTGCAGTTTTATATATCACTGTCCATCAAATTTGACAGATATTGTGAAATACATACAAAAAAAAGAAGTAGGCTTAATTAAAGGTAAAGGTAGAAGAATAACCCATATCTAGAATGCTAAATAAAACATGTGTTATGAATGCAATATGCAAAGGGTACGGTATGTATATTTCTCCATGAATAAATAACCACGAATACATTATATAATGCAATATGAATAACATGACTGAGTTTACGGATATTGAGAAATAAATATAAAAAAGACGTAGGCCTAATTAAATGAAACATATGTTATGAATACACAAGGTATAATATACATGAATTATTTAAATAAACCTATTAATTGTCTTTTGAATTAGGCCTACAAGTGAATATGCTAGAGTTTCTAATAACAGACTGCTGGTGTAGTTTTTTCTTTTTATTAAGTCAACAAATTGACAAACTGATGTTGTATTCCTCCATGGACAGATCTAACAGGTGAGTGTCCCGGGGCCCGGCGCCGACAGGGGCGCGGGATGGTAGGTAAAACAATAAAAAAACAAAATAAAATGAAATGATTAAACGTATACATTCATCCAGTACGGTATCATTCATGTTTTTTCCTCACATGTTGATCATTTATCGATGAAAGCTCAAGATGAATCGCTTCTAATTCTTTTTAATTAATATTTTTATGACTTCTACTACTCAGGATATTAGAAGTTAATTAATAATTGTCAAAGGCTTGGACCTTAGACATATGTCAATATACATACAAGTTAGAAAATATGAATAGACCTGGTAGAGAATCGATTGTCAAATAAATAATCAAATAATATATTAAGTGACGGATTAAAACAATTGAGAAAAAAGAAAAATTCTACTATAATTTTAAAGTTAGCTCCAACAATGGTGGGGATGATATAAACCCTCCATCTGTAATAGTCCTTCTGTGGGCTCTATTTCAAACTCCTGGATCGCCACTGTAACCTTTGATATGCTATGAATCTTTTCAGCTCTACGTTTCAATAAAGAAAGATAGCTATACTTTTCATGTTTCCATACTTTATTTTTCATGACCTATTGATTAATAAGCTTTCTAGATAAAACAAATCGAATAAATTCCCTCTAATCTGTTAAAAGGCCGTATACGTAGCTTCCGGGAACGTCACCCCGGCCACCATCGGGGATTTGCCCATCGATCCCGCTGGTGCCCTAGGCGGTCCCAGACCCTTAGCCACTAAGCTACCGTACTTAATAGAGCAATAAGAAACAGCGTGGGGTAGAGAATCAGTGTTAGAATGAGGCCTACGTTTCAACAGCGGTCCCGGTCAGGGTGCAAGGACAAAAGCCAGTAAAATATCAGCAGTTTGATTAGATATAATAAATAATTTAAGTGGATTATAAAGTAATACTTCCAGAAAGCTCAGCGATCAATGAGGTCAATGGAAAGACAGACCCACGGTTCTGATGTTATGAAAGACCAGTTTGAAAGATTTTTATCCATTCAATACAAGGATTGCAAAGTGCCCGATTGAGATCCAGGGACTAAAAAGCCCCAAGGAAAATATTCGACGGTTCTGAATATAAGTAAAACATTCTGATTGTAATGTAGCAATGACAAGTTCGGAATTAACAATTTAACCTAATCATTGCTGCTTTGCATCACACTGGAATTGTTGATTTCCTGAATGACGTGCGTAAAAATCAGTATTCCCTGCTCCTTCCGAAAAGCATGGAGACCCCTCCCCCACCCCGCCGGGACACGACGCCACGACAAGGTCGTCGTTGAGCTGAAATATTAACTTTTCTAGCCCAATTCAAAGCTTTTGTGATGCCAATCCCTAATAATTTGGTCTAAAATTACAATTAGAACCCACCAGAGAATTTTGTCCCTAAACCACGGAGGCCCCGTTTTACTGAACTGCCGGTAGTTCCTGAATGTATAATTGATTATTTTAACATTATTAACAATTTTAAACTATGATGTTCATTATATAGATAAATACTATCAATCTAGATTTTTATATATGGATTACTTTAATTATTAGATTTTTATAAGGATATATAAAGATGGGGGGCCCTGGTTCATTGAACCGCCTGAACCTGCCGTAGTATCCCCATTTCAAGGCTCCTGATACACATGGAGGTCGGGAGTGAAATAGGCTGATTTTTCCGACGGGAGAAACTTGGGAGTTAATGACTTTCTAGAACACTCACATGGGGCCTGAGGAACACCCCTGGGCAGGAAATTCTGACAATTTAGAAAGGCATTAAACAAGTCTCACACCATGTAAAGAGTTTTTCTTTTCTCCCTGAAGGATTTTTTATTTTTTGGTTGACGGAGGGCGGGGGGTGGGGGTGGTGAGCTGCAGCCACTCGGAATCCCCTTCTGCCACCCCAGATTCCGTCATCAGCATTTTACTCAAAATAACAATATAAATTAACACATTCTCCTTGATTCTTAAAATGGGGATCGATAAACTCACTGTGTGTGTTACACTGTACATTCTCAGGAGTTATGACGATAGTGATTAAGAGAATGATGATGACAGGCGGTAGAATAGTTGAGTGATGCAAGGAATAATGACATCAAAATAAGCCCATCATAAATGTGGCCAGAGCAAGAGCAGAGATCGTTTTGAGAGGTACAGGGGGGTTGGGGGCATTCGTGACTCTACATTCATCTAAGCACTATACCATGGAAAATTTGAAGAAACATTACCTCTAGATGGCCGAAAATGACACTCTTAATAGGGTACCATCACAGTCAAAATAAAGCATCAACAACTTCCTCAAGATTTTTTTTTATCACTAACTTTTAATAACAGTTGTTTCACGGCAGAGCATCATATTCGCTCTTCCCATTTAGTTTATTTCAAAAATGTTCAGTATTAAAAGGTCCTGTAGTCGAGGTGCAGGAAAAAAAAGAACAGGCTTGATGATGTGGTAAAGCAATTTGGAGGGGATCAGTGGCTCTCCACTGGAAAGTTTTTATTTTATGATGCTGGGAAATGCGCTTCATGCCTCTTACCAATGTGATGGATAGGCCTATTAATAGATAATCACAAGAGCAAGGTTTTTTCGATGAAATAAATTTAATTGATCTGGTATCTAATTTTGTTGGGTTTCAATTATAATCTTTTTTTTTTTTTTGTGAGACCAGTTCAAGATATTTTACTTCTTAGGACAAAATTATGCTAAATTTGACAAACCTATGCCAGCACATAATTATGCTAGATGCTAAATATGACAAAAATCATAATTATGCTAGGTCTGGTCACTATGCAGATTACCGTACGCGCCACTGAGTTATGACAGTCACGCATCAGTGATTTTGAACTCGGCCAGGATTTGACCAATCAAAATAAGCCAAGGCTATGTTCAGACCATGGTTCAGACACAACGACTTACGCTAGCGTAACGTTAATCGAGTGGTGTGAACATGGAGGTATTATTGAGAAGGAGATCACTAGGCAACAGTTCCCTTTGACTCGACAAACCCATGTGTTCCCCGCTTTTGCATCGCGCGCGGGCGTATTACCCTATAATTCACATTTTTTCGTTAGCAACAACTTGGCAACGACATGCATTTATACGCTTCCAAGAGCAGTTGTGGAATAAAGCGTTTGATTTTAACCCATTAAATATCTTTATAATGAACAATGTTCCCCTGATTAGATTTTTTCGGGTTTTTGGTATGTTATTATTTGTATATTATAGGAACGGATTCCGTAAAATATCTATGTTAAAATTACTTCTGTGTTCATTAAAATTTTGTCTAAAGATTGACTGGTTCGACTATAAAGCTAAGTCAGCGTAAAACTGAAAAATACTCAGATTTTGGATTCATTTTTCGAAAAGTTAACCCTCGTTAACCCTAAAATGACTTAGTTTATTATAATCCTTAATCATTTATTAATTAAGATCTGTTAAAATTAGAATTGGCGAATTTTGGCCAATTTATGAAAACTGAAGTTGAAATATACTATACTTTTATAGGTCATGTAAATGTTCCATTAAACTCGAAACTTTTCTTGGAGGAAAATATTAATATGTTTGATATTTTATGAGAGATAAATGTATCAGCTTCAAAATAGAAAAGATTGCGCAGCCACAGTGATTGACAGTATGTAGTGCGCATTGAGAAAAGAAGGCTATAATTATTAGGAAAATCATTTGTTATACTGCTTTACTAGGTACCTAGCTAACAAAAGTTGTCAAAAGAATGGCAGAAAAGAAGAAAAGAGTTGTGTGGAGGGAGGGAGAGGTAAAAGATTTGATAGCAATCTGGGGAAGCCCAGAATTTAGAGATAGAATCGAAGTGAAAAATTGGAAAAGCAGTACTTCCGGCCAAAAAATGCTTGTATTCGAGGATGTGGCAGCTACTCTTCACAGCTTTGGTCACCCACGGAAGGATGGTCATAATATCCAAACAAAAATCAAAGGTCTGAGATCGTCTTACAAGGCTATTAATGATAAGATTATAAGATCGGGATCGGGAACAGATTGTTTAGAAGATTTCCCATATTTTGATTCGATTAATGAAATCTTGGGTCATAGACCAAACATCTGTCCACCAGAGAGAACAGTTGGGGATTCTTTCGGTCCAGCATTTCATCTGAGCAATCCTAACACTACCAGACCTCGACCTAGGCCTAGTAGTAGTAGGTCTAGGCCTAGCCCCACATCTAGCCCGTGCCCCGGAACTAGCAGCTCGGCAAAAGAAAATGGTAGGTTTATTTATTAATTTAAGTACAGTACATACTGTAAGCTTTAGAAACTATTAATAATTTTTTTTTAAAATTATTATTATTATTATTATTATTAATATTATTATTATTATTATTATTATTATTATTATTATTATTTAATACTTAAATTGTAAAAAGTACATATCGCACACTCATTCTTGGCACAGTAAGATTTTAATTTTATAAATTGATAGTAGTAGCCAATTTAACAACCACCTTGGTTAAAATATATATTATAAAAATGTCAATGTCAATGGTATTATTCTGGATTACAGTTTAAAAATTGTTTCATAAAACAGATGCAGTTGAATCTCCACTTTGCAGTGCTCCATATTCTAATCAAATGATTATGGGTAATTGATATTTGATGATATTTATTAATTAAGGGCAAATATAAAAATTTATTAGATTATCACTCCCACCCTCATCAAAAATTCGAGATGCGGGAATAAAAGAAAAAAAAATTGCCGCATCAATTATTTTAACAGCATAAAAATAACAATGCAATTTTATGACTTCAAATATATTTTCTTTAAAAAACTATAAAATTAAACCAGTTTGTATACAATATTTACTATTACTAGCTAAATATATACAGTCCCTCGAAAAAACAAGAGCAAAATAATATATTGTTCCGATGAAAAAAAAAAAAAAAAAAAAAAAAGAAACACGCCCTTCCTTATCAATTTTTTATTTTTAAAGAGTGGTAATCTAATAATTTTTCCTATGTACCCTAAATAACCTTATTTCAGGTTCAGTTTAGAATAGTATTTCCTAATATTAGTAATTATTTTATTTATTATTTATAGCCATCTTCATGAAAAAGTACTGTAGTCACTTATAACAATTTGTTAACAATTTATTGCCATCTAATGTTAGAATTAAACAAAAAACAAAAATAAAATAATTATAATAATAATCATACTTCAGAAGCCTTACACTAAATTTTTTTCATGCTTTTTTATGTGTACTGGTTGTTTTCTGGACTTGGTTAATGCTTGTTCCACCCTGCCTAACATGTCAATAAATTTTTTCAGTATATTGTATCTGTATTATAAGGCAGCAAAATTGAATAAAGAAAAGAAAGTAATTAAATATTTTTTTAAAATTGTTATTACTATTACTATAGGGCTTGAAGAGTGGTATGCAAATGATGATGATGAAGAAATACAATCAAGTCTAAATAATGATGTGGATTATAGTCCAGCAAACTTTGGTTGGTTGCATTTTTTTTTTTGCTATATTTTTAAAAAATTGGATATGATGTAGAATAGACATAGATAAATAAAAAAAGTATGTGCAACATTTTTTTTTTCATACGTAAGGGGGGTTGCCAGCTGTTTCAAAATGGCCGCCATTTTTTCCTAAAATTGTCACTAATATTGTAAATTTATGTCATTAAAATGCAGAATTCAATTGGAAATCCACTCATAACAATGACAGCAACAGTTAACTAAATATTGTACACATTTTTGAGCTATTACAATTTAAAATGGCTGCCATTTTCCATTATTTTAGCTTTTTAGCATACATATTAATATAATAATAACCGACCTGTACAAAAACCTGTCTCTTATACACATCTAGATGTGTATAAGAGACAGGGTAATACAACGATTAGTACAATTTTT
>NW_022757135.1:1023190-1035310 GCF_011630105.1 Anneissia japonica
AATTATTATTGGTATGGTATTTGTAAAGGATTGTGGCTAAAAGGTATTGTTAAATAAAATATTACTGTACTATTTTAGTAATTTTTAATTTTATTATTTTTGAGTCAATTATTAATCCTCAAATTAAAAAAAACCAAACAAACTGGGCTGGCGTCATCAAGACATTCAAATGATCCTTCTCCTCTTTGTAAATTTATGAACTTACTGTATATTTTTATTAGTTTGTGTACACATAATAACTCCTTGGTGCGAAATTGCGTTCAAATGATTCTTTGAAATTATTATTGTTTAGTTCCTTCCTGGTGTCAGGGATAACCAACCATTTCGAATCACGGGAAAAAACATAACATCTGAAGTTAGGGTTGTGACTCATAGAGTGCTCAAACATGTTGGCGCCCTCTCTTTTTTGGAACGATATTTCCGAATACTGTAGGCTAAGAGCAATGCTGAAAAAAGTTCACTTTAATTTCTTATAAAAGTTATCAATAATCATTAATTAATTTAAGGTTAATGTCAACATATCCAATATTGGCGTCTAGACATCTACAAACATTTTAATATTTACATTATTGCTGTAAACACAAATATTCATTTGCATGTTTTAAAGAATGTGGACCTCAACAAGAAATTGTATTTCCTACTCTTAGTCCAGTCCGAAATGTAGCAATATCAGAGGTTGCATTTTTTTTCCTATATTTTTTAAAAATTGGATATGATGTAGAGTAGACATTAATAAATCAAAAAAGTATGTGCAACATTTTTTTTTTCATACGTAAGGGGGGTTGCCAGCAGTTTCAAAATGGCCTCCATTTTTCCCTAAAATTGTCACTAATATTGTAAGTTTATGTTATTAAAATGAAGCATTCTATTGGAAATTCACTCATAACAATGACAACAACAGTTAACTAAATATTGTACACATTTTTGAGCTATTAAAATTTAAAATGGCTGCCATTTTCCATTATTTTAGCTTTTTAGCATACATATTAATATAATAATAACCGACCTGACATATATATGTATATATATACATATATACATACACACACATAATATAATAATAACCGATCTGTACTGTAAAACAAAAACGTGTCATAGAGCTAGGTATACTGTATGCAATTGCCATATGCTGTTAATGGTTATTACCATAATATATATGTATATATATATATATTGGTGAAAGTGATGACAATGAAAACAAAAGTCAAGTTGACGTATTTTTGGAACATATATATATATATACATATTTATTATGGTAATAACCATTAACAGCATATGGCAATTGCATACAGTATAACTAGCTCTATCACACGTTTTTGTTTTACAGTACAGATCGGTTATTATTATATTAATATGTATGCTAAAAAGCTAAAATAATTGAAAATGGCAGCCATTTTAAATTGTAATAGCTCAAAAATGTGTACAATATTTAGTTAACTGTTGTTGTCATTGTTATGAGTGAATTTCCAATTGAATGCTGCATTTCAATAACATAAACTTACAATATTAGTGACAATTTTAGGAAAAAATGGCGGCCATTTTGAAACTACTGGCAACCCCCCTTACGTATGAAAAAAAAATGTTGCACATACTTTTTTGATTTATCAATGTCTATTCTACATCATATCCAATTTTTAAAAAATATAGCAAAAAAAAAATGCAACCTCTGATATTGCTACATTTCGGACTGGACTATTACAGTACTGGTAAGTTTTGTTCATTATAGTAATATATTAATTCTTATTACTTTGTTCATTTCTGGTGTTGTTTATTAAAAAAAAAAAAAGAAGAATTATTTAGATTAGTTATCTTTCTGTTAAGGTGCTGTTAATAATGAAGAAGAAGGCAGTGATGTAATATTGGAAGTCCAGGAAATTCCGGATGAACCCTTTGAGATTGACCAAACATCTAAAGCCGCGGATGTACCTATGCCGGATACACCATCTGCCAATGTTCTACCTAAAGGTTTTATTAACTTTTTTGATATGTACTGTATTTTTAAAATTATGATACAATGTGAAATCAAATTAAGTTTGACCTACATATTATCACAGTAAATTGGGACCAGTAATTAACAAAAAGCGAACAATGAACTGTCCTGTAATATATATTAGTTATTAATAAATATTGGATATGTAGAACTTGGGGACATAATGCACATTATATAAATGAACTGTAAAAAATGTTAAACTCCTAAAAAGTTATAATATAGATCATTTAATTTGATTTTAATATAATAAAATAAACAGCATTAAAAATTCATATTCACTTGCCAATTAGTTTAAAGCCACTCTAAAACCTAAGGATAACATTTTTTTTTTTCGATCAAAGAGTATGTTAAATTGGTCAATTGTGTTTCAGGACGAAAAAGAGACTGCCATCATCCACTCAGGGATCTAAAAAGGATAGAACCGTTAATGCCTTGGCAAAAAAAATAAAATAAACCAGTGATGCCAACTGGAGCAGAATGTCATCAATGTTGGAAAGAATGCGAAAGGAAGACCAAAAAGAAAGAGAAGAAATGACAACTCTGATGAATACACTAACATCAGTACTGGAAAGGGTGAATAAAGACCGTCAGGAGAAAAGGCAAGCAATGAGGGAGGAAAGGCTAAAGGAACGGCGTGCAAAAGATGCAAACATGGCCAGTCTCTTTTCATTCATGCAAGCACAACAATTTAATCCAGCAACATATTATTACAACAATCATCAGTTTAATTGATTAACATGAAAATCTAAACCGTAAAACTTCTAATAATAACACATTACTCTAAAATATTAACCCACCATATAAGTTAATCTACAATAATAATCCACTTCTGTAATTACTAGTTAAAGGGCACATAGAAACAAATTATTAGATCCATTGGCATTACAGTATTTTTTTTTTTAATCGATGAGGGAGGATGTTTTTTTTTATTAGCAGTTTTACGGTAACTAAACTATATAATTATAATACATTGTTAAAAAGGTTATTTTATAGTTAAAAAGTAATTAAATGTAGTACAGTTTGTACAACATGTTTTTGTAAATAATTGATGATTAATACTTACCTAGTATTCCTAGTAGTAGTAGGCCATTGCCTATCCAACCTTTAATATTTAATTGATGCGAAACTAGTCGTTTTCAATGCATGAGTTGAGATAGATAATCCTACCAGTGTCGTAATTAATTTACCAAAACCTTTCATAAATATTTAACTTGAAATTCCAACAGTAGTAATATGTAGTAAAGTCTTAATTATTCTAGTAATGTAGTAGACTAAGTAGTAAAGCTAAAGTAGTCCACTCATTCTGTCTCCCTCATGTAAAATGAAGTACAGTACATACAGTAAACGATGTATTTGGTCACGTGCCAGTCGCGCGCTTAATAAGTTATAACATTTTTAGTTTTAAAGCCCCATTCCCGACAAAATTTCAAGTTTTAAGAAAAATCTAATTTTTGTATAATGTTATAAAGATTTATAAATATAATACGGAACTGCTAGTTTAACTGAATTTAGACATTCCTAAGAATGAAAAAAATGTAAAATAAGACTGAAATTTGATTTTTTTGTGTTCCACACAAAAAATAAATGCGGATGAATTTTCCATGTTGATTTTGCGATAGGTCGTGAGAAGAAATATCGTAGGCGCCGAAAACATTAGCCTATCCAACGCTGCTGGCTAGGCCTAGCCTTACCTCGATTTTAGGTTCTGTTATCACACATAAAAACGGCCGACATGATATTTTCCGTTGCTAGTAATGACAAGATGTGTATAAGAGACAGCCCTAATGCAGACAATTGAGTTAAACATATCTTACATACCATTGATAACATACGTACGAAAGCCTATTCGTGCCACTTAAGTATATAAAATCATCAAAATGTAATCCGAAAGTTCGGAAATATTTTATGAGAAATAGTCTGTATTTCTCATTTTTTTTATTCTTTTGCGTAAAACTAAAATTCATGCCAATATTTTTCCATGATTTATAATAATTGGAGTAATGCAAATGCATATTTTCTAAAAAGTCATTTTTAGTGAAATTTTGCCGGGAATGGGGCTTTAACTGCTTATGTTTTGTAAACAGCTAGATCGATTCAATAATAGTGATCAATTATAATGTATGAATAATTTAAATCTCTGTAGTTTAAAAAAATTAACGTAATTGTTTGGAGAATATTTATGTGTTAAATAAAAATACAGTACACAAACAATTCAAATTGACTCTTGTTCAGTTATATTGATTTCAAAAGTAATCAGTTTTATTTAAAACCTCATCAAATAATGGAAGATACTAAAGTTATACAGCCAACTGCTGATTGTTAAAACGTTTTCAACGGTTGTCAGAAAAAAGATCGGAACGGAACGAGTTACACAGTACAACAACGAAGCGGCTTTCGGGCCCCATTAATTTCATCACTTTCTTTATATAATTACTGAATTGGAAATAATTGATTAAGGTACTGATATTTACAACTTCAATTTTTTTTTTAGTTTGTCATCAATATTGAAAAAGGAAAACGTTATTAACTTGCCATTCGTTTTGGATTGCAACTCAACTAATATCAACTATTTTATTACTAATACTAGGCTAGATACTAATACTAGGCTAGGCCTATTGACGAGTGTTTAGATGCATTACAAGTGATTATCCAATAGTTTTGGCGGATTCTGTGGGAGGCTGCCTGCACACAGTTTCTGTTGAACTATCAAGTTCAACCCCTTCATTCCAAGATGGATTGTAAAACGAATTACTAATTTCACAAATGTTGTGTAAGGTACAGCATGTCTGTACCATGGGTCTAAAGGCCTTTTCCACGGTCATTCTTGTGGCAGAATGTTTGTAATTAAACATTCTCTCTGATCTGTTGAGACACCCTCTCCCAATGAACGGTCTAATAAGATTTGGCAATAAGGGATAGGCTGCGTCCCCTAAAAATCAATAAAGGCACAGCGCTACCCTCAATTTCAACAACGTTATTCGATGTAAATAAGGCGTGTTCTTGTAACTTTTTGCTTAGCGCAGACAGATTGAACACTCTGGCATCATGAACACTGCCAGGCATGCCGACAAAGGTGTTCATAAATTTGCCGTCTGCGTCAACTAGAGCTTGAAGTACTACGGAAAAAGACCATTTGCGGTTGAAATAATCCTGGGCGTCTTTTTGTGGTGCAAATATCTTAATGTGGGTACCATCGATAGCTCCCGCAACTTATGGAAAACCCTTCTTCATTTTAAACTTCTCCACATTGTCCTGCAAAGAACAAAAGTAAAGATATATAACTAGTAATAGGCCTTTTATTTTACCATTTAGGTATTGTAAAAATTCATTTATGTGAAGTGAATTTCTTTTAAAACTATTATTATAATGATCACTTACTAAAAGCTCTTGTCCTTCTGGCACACGAATGAACTTTGGCATTAACACTAGTTCAATTTGACGGCACACTTCATGAAATCTCACAAGCAGTTGATCTTGCCATTCCAAATTGATTGGAAATCTCCCGAAAAGACGCACATGTAGCAAGCTTATAAATTGTGATCCCAATTCGAATCTCTGGGGAGAATGCTTCCCTCATCCTTGTATTTTCTCGCTGAATGTATGGCCTTATTTGTTCCGAGATGTACATAAAAGTACTTTTGTCCATTTTAAAAGTAAAATATAAAATATAGCATATTACTACTTAAGTCTATCTGATAATTTTTAATTCTGTATTATTTTTTTAGATTTATGGATCTAAATTTGCCTACCAACAATATACCTAGGTCCCAAACCTACTTTGTGGCCGAATTGCATACATTAAAATTATAAAATTATTGAAATTAATAAATTATTTACAAATTATAATAACACAGGCTAATTATTATTGTATAGGCCTATACAAAAAAAATATAATTCAGTGTACCTTATAACATTTTGTATTAATTTTTTAAAAGCTGGTTGAAATTAATATTGGAAAGGAAAGACCAGAGACACAAACATGCTTACAATATTTGCCTAGGGCCTAAGACTACAGGTTATTTGTTCACTATTATCATTTTAGGCCTATAATATTTTTAAATACAATTGCATAGCCTTAGACACTAGTTAATATATATTTTAGCCTAATACAATATCTTAGGTGTCTATTAAATAGTGACGTACAGGCCACATTTCTAACCCCACCTGAAGTTCAGTAGCCATTCTTCATCATCCCAGTTAGTCATTACGTGGTTATCCCACCAACAGGTACTTCTCACACCTGGTTTAACCCACCATCTCCGTGTAACTACTGATTCATTTTCTAATGACTGATGTACATTACAAAGTACATCAGCTCCAACCTGTTCTTTCATGAAATGACAGGTTATTTCTCGTAATATTTCTTCCCGGCGAAGTTGTCGACGACGATTTGCTTCGACAAAACACTTTATTGCCATGCAAATGCAAAATAATTCTTCCATGTTATTATCATTGAATATAAAAGGGGTATCTGCATCAATTAATTGGAGAATAAATGGCAATAATACAGGTAAAAAAACAGATGGTAACATTGCGTTAAGCATTGCTTATGCTGTGTGTGAAAAAAGTACCTGGACAAGCTACGGTTTCTTCATGTTTTGTTAATCGCATAGTCTGGACATCTCGCTAGTTACGCCATGGATCGTACGCCCGGCGTTATATACGCCTGGCGTCTCTCAGGTTTGAACGTAGCCTTAAAAGCGTCCAGCATCAGTTTTGAACGTGCAGGAAATGTTGTACACATAAACTAGAAGTGATTTCCCACAAATGTTCATCGGACGTTGGACCCCAGGGTTCTACCTACACCTACTAAACAAACCACATAGTGCTGATAGCTCACGTCGCATGGATGGTGCGGTCGGTAAGAATGTGTTCTGAAGAACTTAAGGTTGTGAGTTGGACTCGCGTCTTGGTATCTAACTTTTTTCCAATTTTAAGAAATTTTATTTTTCCCAATTTTAAGATATTTTAATTTTGTACAAATGAACATTCTAAATAATATTTTTTTGTACAAATAAACATCCTAATTATTTAACTATTTCAATCTTATTAGTTCTTCCAAAAAACCTAATAATAATCTGTGCCTGTGCCGTATTTAAGCGTGGAGGTTGTTATCGATTTTGTCAAGAGAACACGCAATTCGTTCTCAAACAAATAATGGTAGCGCTGTCCTTAACTACAACATGAATTAACTTTGAAGCTTATTATGTCTAAATAATTACCAAATGCGATATTTTAAATTAGTTTGAATATAACAGTGTATTGCGAAAAAAAAAATAAAAACAGTGTTAAAAATAAATTGTTGAAGATTGTGTCATTAGGCTTGTATTTGAATTCCTATACCTGCAAAATAATTTTTTGGAATCGCGTAACACATTGTGCGGTTGTTTTACTTGTCCCAGGTGGTATGGTGGTATTCTTAGTATTCCTTGTAATCAATTTATGCATTGCGCAATTTTCTGCCGTATCTTTTGATCAATATGTAGGCCTGTATGTTTTAGTAAAATTGTATGTTAAAATTAACGAACGACATAGTCCAAGCTGTCGAATCAACCTCTAGGCTCTTTGCTGACGACATAATACTCTACAAGCCCTTTAGTTCAAGAGATGATGAAGCTGCCTTCCAACACGACCTACATAGCCTTGTTGCTTGGTCTGAAAAGTGGGGTATGAAATTTAACATTCCGAAATGCAAAGTGATGAGGGTCTCGAGGAAACGACAACCTGAGAAGACCAACTATATCCTAATACCTAATGGGTAGTGACCTATAAGAAGTTAAAGAGAATAAGTATCTAGGAATCCTTATCCAAAACAATTTAAACTGGAATAAACAATCAGAATATGCAGCATTTCATACAGAGAAATTTCTACCACTGTTCTAAAACAGTGAAAGAGAACCTGTACAAGACAATCGTCCAGGCACATCTTAAATATGCCAGCTCTTCATGGAACCCTAGTACACAGAAAAACAAAGATATACTCCAGAAAATGCAACGCAGAGCTGCTAGATTGTCCTCGGAGACTTTGACACAAGATTTAGTGTATCAAAACTACTCAGAGACCTAAATTGGAAGAGTATAGAAAATAGAGGACTGGCACAACGACTAACATCCTTTCACAAAATACTTAATGGAGAGATGGATATCAACCCAGAAATATATTTCAAACATAAAAACCAAAAGGCCCAGACGAACCCATGACCAGCAATTTAACACTGTCACAGTCCGGTGTACTTCAACTCCTTTTCAACTATCATTCTTCCCTGAAGTTGTAAACCGATGGAATAACCTACCACAGAAAGTGATCGATATTAGCCTAAGCTTCAAAAATGAAATCCTTGCACTGGGCCTAACTAAGTAATAATTTACCTTAAATTAACTTAAACAATACTTCACTCTCGTCGAACTTCCAGTTATAATCCCTGTGGATGTCTTGGAAGCAACAGCTACAAGGTACAAGGTACAAGGTATGACCTTATTTACTTAACTCAAAACACAAAATCAACACTCGGGCACATGAATTGGTAATAATAATATTAATAAAGATTTATAAAGCGCACATCTCCACCAATGGTGCTCAAGGCGTATAGTCAATTAAACCACAAGATCCATATAATTCCCAGAAGAATTTCAAGCAAAATCCGCATACCAATTATCCCATCGAGGCAGTTGCTCCCTATATAAGTATGCGCAGATACTCAAAGATGGTAAAGCATTAATAACAATACAAATAGTAAGTGTCCCATGATGTAAATTAGAAGTTAATATTTTGCCTTAGTAATGACCAAATTATGCGATTCGTATACTTGTTTGTGCAAATAGCCCTCCTGTGTTGTTAAATGCATTGAAAATCTTGTATATTCGATTACCAATATCATAAAAGTTATGATCGCGTGCTATTTTAACACTACCACAACATACCTACCAAGGTCTGGATATTCTGTTACTTATGCTCCAATCACAACATGAAGTGGTATAAAACAAGTAGTAATAATCCTGATGGTTACATGCCCTGGTATCAACAAAGTTCGTCCGATCACTTTGTATTTCACGCCTGGAATAGTTAAGATGATAAGATGACGAAATGGAAAACAGTCGCGTATAAAAAGATTAAAACGTAGATTATGCGGCAAACAGGAAAACAATTGCAAATCCATGCACTTGTTAAAATATTTGATTGTGAAATCGGTCGACACAAATCATTGAAATACCGATATATCTATGAGCAAAAATACATGATTCTAAAACCTATTTGTAGCAGTTGATTGCGATGGTAAAACGGATTCTGGTATCTACACAGGAGAAAATGTGCAATAGACACTAGAAACGTTATCAGAAAACACTTATTATTCTTAAACTTGACGATAAACTTGGTCAACGAGATAAAAACACTCAATAACATAGATAAGCCTATCCAATAGTGACATTAAAGGGTCGGAACCAGGATATACATTCGATTTTTGAATATTTAAAAAATTGGGGAAAATATGGAAAAAGGGGTAGATCGTTGGAAATATCATATTTCACAGAAATGGTGTTTCGTGTGCGACATATCTCAAAAATAGGCTCCCAGCGGGAGCGTGTGTCTACTGCCAAATTTAATAGAAACGGTGATGTCGAAAGTGATTAATGAAAAAATAGTATTATTAATAATAGTTTTTGTTGCAACTCCAAGACCACCGAGTTAGGGTAGAAAAAACAACGGGAAAAACCACAAGCAAAACAGTCTCGACCTGAGTTCAGCTGTAGACCCGTTTAACCACTTCTGCTCGACATAATTTTAACTTCTAACTTTCGGAACTGTGCGCCTGATAGATAATGACGAATTGGTTTAAATGCATCGCACACACGACCGAGTTTACGGGTAGTAGAGTAGTAAAATCACTTCATATCACATATCACACATTCGGATTCTTACTTCACACTTTTGTGAATGTCAACTCACGCTCACAATGTCAACTTTACGCTTCCGGATTGACCAGGATAGCAGTGTCTACTGCCTGAGGGCAAAAACGGCTGCACAGACATAATTGAATATCAAAGGGAGTGTTACGTATGATTAAATTTTGGTGATAGTCTGTAGTAGGGTGTTGATGTGAGGACCACTTAAAGGGATTTAATACCAAACGTCCTGGACACGATATTTCAAAAACTAATCAACTGATATGAATGAAACTTTCGTGAAAGTTTAACCAAGTTACAAGGAAAAATATTTTTAAGTGTTGGTAGTGATCCAAATTCGGGTGTGTACTTGAGGGTCATTTCAATTTTAAGGTCCTGCGTGTTTCTTATGTTCAAAATATCTAAAAACAACTGCACAGATCTAAATGGCAGTTACAGGGATTGTTAGGTATGACCCAATGACGAGGTGATTCAATTTTGGTGACGATCTGGAGTAGGGTGCGGATATGAGGACCAGGAAAACGTCCCAGACCAGATATTTCAAAAACTAATCAATTGATATGAATGAAACTTTCATGAAAGTTTAACCAAGTGACAGGAAGAAATTATGAAGTGTTGGTGACGATCGAAATTCGGGTGTGCATTTGAGAGCCATTAGGTCCCTGAATATATCGAAAATGGATCAATGGATAAAAATGCAAGTTGGTAGAATAGTTTGCCATGTTTTAGTAAATATATATTTTAATGTTGGTCACGATCCGAAGTATGGGTGTGGATATGAGGACCATTTAAAGAATACGTTTACTGTATTACCGAAGGCAGAAACAATGTCTATATGATGAATATTTAAATTAGTGTAATTACAGAAGGTTGACGGCGTTTCATACATATTAGCTTCACTTTTTTCGGAACTGATTGGGAATATTTTAATGCATCTTTACATTTAAACATGTGACACTAAAAACCAAATCCCTATATTTTAATTTGCTTAGTATTTCAATTTTAACAACAATACATGTATTTTTTTTTTGTCAGCTATAAGAGTAAAAAGTGTGTTAAGCCAGAAGATGTAAGGAATTGGCAGGTGTACAACTGGTACAATAAAAAAGGCTTTCGAAAAATGAAGTGATTTGGTGTGGATATAATGGACTATTCTAAGCAAAGCGTCCCATATCAGATATCTCAAAAACTAATCAAGTAATCTGAATGAAACTTTTTTTTTCTTAGATGGTGGTTGGAAAGTAGGAACATATTTGAGGAATTATTTCTTTAGAAAGAGATTGGTGGTGGGCGAAGATATGCTCTCTACTTGAGTGCTCTTGTTACAATGTATTACGCTTATTTTGTCACGATACAAAATTAAGAACTCAATTGTGTCAAAAGACGTAATACATCACAAAAACACTACAAACACCCATACCCCCATCGGGGCTCCTTTGCGATCCCTGGCCCCCAGCACCTGGCCTCCAGCACCTGGCTCGGGGTCTTCGGCCCCTTCGTTACGCAACTGATCCTATGTAGTATGTAGGACCCACCCTACGCCCATGGCAACACTGTATAATACGGTGCAAATTCAAACAACTGTTCTACCTATTCAGTTGTAAATGCCTTAGAATTTTAATTGGTTGACACAAATAACGATATATCTTTACGAGCAATACAGTATAATATGGTGTAAATTCAGTTGTAAATTCCTCCGACTTTGTCACAAGTTTCTGTTGATCGCATTATTATTTTTTTGTTCCACTGACCTTTTACTAGGCCTACTTTTTCCCGTGATTTATTTGCTTAGAGTTTTTTACACTAAAGTAGAAAAAAAAATCACCTCATTTGGGCATTCAACTGTTTTAGTATAGTGGGTCGAAATTTGGCAAACTTGATTTCGGCCAACATGGTTTTCATATTTGGGACGGTATATTTGGTATTCGGCAAACTGGTTTCGGTAATTTTGAATTCGGCAATCTCAGATTCGCCAAACTGGTCAAGTGCGATGCCCGATATCGTTTGCATTTTTTACTATTAAAAGTAGGCCAATGTTGAATTCAAGGGGTCAACTTGGGCTCCCGAAAATATGTGAACATTTTCAAAACATGGGAAAAACGAAAATTGCATTAAAATCTAAACCGGAGAATGCCATTTCCCGCCAGTAGATGTGCCATATTTATGGTGGGGCTAAAGAAGTCTAGCCTAGACCCCCCCCACCCACCCCACGTAAGGGTTACTCTTTT
>NW_022757135.1:1035479-1035794 GCF_011630105.1 Anneissia japonica
GTAATCAGCAGCCCCCCCCCCCATACAGTACAGACGTTTGCTAGGTAACAATGTGATTGCACCTTCCTTCCCAAGTATTCATGTAACATTGACATAATTGTTAGCTAACCAGTTGTGTGTATTTCTTTGTGAAAATGAGTACCGCGGCGTACTCATTTTCACAAAGCATTTGCCCCTCTTGGAAAGAGGGATTCGAAATAATTGTCTCCATATCTTCGCTAATTAAATTAATCACCGTAATTTAGCTTACACTTATGAATTTAGGGAGCACTTAAAATGTGAAATAATCATTTCACTACCCGACAAACTCCGAAA
>NW_022757135.1:1035806-1040877 GCF_011630105.1 Anneissia japonica
TAGTTTCATATTGCTGTACTATATACTCCAACATCACTGGCGCATGGTAACAACCAACTGACTGCAGACCATTTCCGGTCACACATTACTCTCCATAACACAGCACCCCCTAGTTTCGTCACCTCTGGATCCACCGTTGAAGTTTACCAAACAAACGAGAAGTGTATCATCATCGAACTATGAACTGTCACCCAAAGAAAGTGGCTGCAATCTTTCTATAAAAAACTACACTTATCAGCAAAATTATCATCAACTCAATACAAATTGGTAATACTCTATTGTTATCTGCTATCATTACTGCATAGTTATCTTTGTGGTCATATCCATACTGCAGGTTCAACAGGTAAAGCTAAGTAACAAGTACATCCTATTCCTAATCAACTGCCTGCGACAAGTGTGGTGATGTCTAGGCTATCCAATGTGCTATTATTTTTATGTGTACAGTATTTCTGCAAGCAGTAATTATTCAGATTTATATTGAAAACTAAGTATATACTGTGTGATACTGAGTGAGAAACCTTAAGCTTGTTATGTGGCGTTAGAGTCCTTGTATCTCGCACATGGGGTCATTGGTACCTCACAACTGGAACTCCTGCTACTGCTGAGATTTCCAGAGGCTCTTTCGTACGAGAAGTGCCTTGGCAGATAACTTTCACAGTGCATAAAAACAACGAAATTATGAAATTATTGGAAGCCAAAGTTGTTGTTCTCGGTCAACAAGGTATGATCTTTATCATATTTTCACGTGCTAGTTAATTATGTTGATTAAACTAATATTACCAAAATCTAATCCAAAAACAGAAGCATAATAATTAGACCAAATAAAAAATTCTCCACTCACGGCATTTTTTAACTTTCTGGCCTAATTTCAAGGTTTTTTTTAATTTTATTTTATTTTATTGTTATTTGCATTTTCTCGGTTGGTCTGTATTATTTCTTTGTAAAGCGCATAGGGGCAATGTGCAATATGCGCTATATAAATATAACATTATTATTATTTTTTTTATTAACCACGGTTCTAAAGTCCGGTTTAAGATATCAACGTTATGAATTAAAGCCCGAAAAGCGGCCTTTTGAAACAACAACAAGAAGTAACATCTTTCATTAGGTTGTCACCTCCAATCTCTTGCCATGTACAAACTGGTCATACAATTATAGTGCTTTGAAATAAACTGACCTCTATGAATATCTCTCGTTATTTAGTGCTGCCAACAATTTTCTCATTATCTTTTATCGGGAATCTACTTAACACCGGTATCCAGGAGGGGGGGGCTCAAAACGTCCAGCTAGAGGTATAAACCAAGAGGCTGCCTAGAGCCCCGGTCAGGGTCGTGGAATAAAATCACGGTGGGCTCATGAGCAGAGATTATTTTGACTGAGTGTAATAATACACGTATGTACCATAATATATGTATTTGGCTTCCATTAGAGACATACTTTATTATTTTAATTTAATTTATTTATAATACATTCAAAATTACCTCCGCCAACGAAGTTGTCAGGATGTTGTTTTTTCCCTGTTTATTTATTTATTTGTGTATTTGTCTGTCGACATATTTGTTGTGAACAACCTACAGACTAGCCCACAGTTTTTATTAGAAATTCGTCTTAGCCACATTGTTCCTTTATCACAAACATCTAGAGCTGATTAAATTGTGAAGGGCCATGGTCTGGTCAAATGTCAAGGTCACATTCAACGAAAAAACTATTTTTAAAATTTATTTGTCTGCAGCGAATAGTTTTCATCACAAACTTGTCAAACAATGTTTCATGATCAAAGCTCTGGAAGTGACTGAATTTTGAAGGGTCAGGGTCAAAGTTCAAGGACACAATGATCGAAAAACTACTTGTATAACCATGGTATAACTGTCTGCCGTATGGACGTGTGTGTGTGCTTAAACGGGCTTGCCGGTTAAATGTAAACAAGCATTTTACCATTAATTTCGAAGTGATGATATAAGAGAAAACAGTTTGGTGCTTTTGTTGAAGATTGTTCTTAACACTACCGGCCCAAGGTGTGCTCGCTTCGCTCGCTTACCATCTAGTGTGTGAACGTCGCGAACAGTTTCGATTACAATAAAAACCCAATATGACCACTAAAAGAAGACAAAGACCGGTTTTGAAAGCAGTTTCATATCATTTTTCATAACATAAGAATATTTATAAAACACTAAAATGAGATAAAACAGCAGTAGTAAATTTTGAATTAATACTAGCATATACCCTTGCTCCGCACGGTGTTGAATGGGTCGGGAAAGGTGGCGATCATGTACATTGTTGAATGGGGAAGTTGAGGCAATAATAATTGTTGTGGATGTTTTATGGTTACCATGTCACTATTTTTCTGAAGGGCGTCTTTATAGTTAATTTTTTGAGTGTCTTTGCAGCACACTGTAGTCCTTGTGAAGAATTATTGTGCAGTGTGATCAAGGGTGGATCCAGAATGTTTAAAATGGAGGGGGAGGGGGTACACAACAGTTTCAGGATAATTGAATAAGCGAATAGCACATATATTGCATTGAAATAAAAAAAAAAATAGTGGCAAAACATGGCAGGAGCCGTTCCCAGCCCAGTGACGTCCCTCCCCTACTTGATCTTCCCCTGTTGTTTTAATTGGGCTACCATCTTTTAAGTAAAAGTACAGAAATATACAATAGGCCTAGCCTAGCTGGGCATGAGAAAGTCTTCAATCAAGGTGGATGAATGTAAAGGCTTATGAACTACTGACATTCAAAGAACGTGTAAACATTGTCCCGACGTGTTTACGTAAATTCAAGGTATTGATTGGTTGAGCTGGCTTGACTCTATCTATCTTAATGCACTATCCAAATCGACCCGGATTCGAGAGATAGAGGATAGGCCCTATGTATGCTAACTACACCTGAGCCTAGGCCCCTAGGTCTAGGCCTATCTGCTGTGATCGACATCATAGGCTAGAGCCCAGGCCTGGGCCAGAGCTAGGTGTGCCTCCTAAGCATGTGCCTATACTCCTATATTAATAGGCCTGTGTAGGGCTAGCCAGTATAGTTAGGCCGAGGTTATATCATGGTATGTGCCCATGTGTATCTTTATTTTTACCTGATCGACTTCGAAAACATGCCATTTACTGCTGATGTTTTTGTGCCATAAAACTACAATATATTAAGTAAAATGCAAAAAGTAGGCCTACTCCGAAGAGGTACGGGAACATGCTTGTCACCTATTTTGTTGATGAACGTGAGAAGTACTGGGCGGTGACGTAATGAAGCTGCGAAACATAGACTGGTTCTTTTACGGCCTGACTCGATAATTTTTAGACCTAAGCATTGCAGAATACAGAATAGATGTGATTAATTGTATTTACGTGACGTAAGCAACTTGCGAAACATGGCGAAACAGTACTGATTTTCGGGTTTTTGGCTGTTTTTTCGTTGTTATCCAATATCCAGCCTTAAAAAGTAGCGGTCGTGACATAGAGGCCCCAGTGTATGAGATATGAGCACATTCCTGCCAGCGCTTTCAGAGGAGATAAGGGAAGTTACGTGGTGGCGATTAGCAGAATTAATAATATAGATGATTTGGAAGGTAGGCCTACAATACCGTAACATATTTTGGTCAGGGAGAACTAAAGCAAAGTTTTCCTGTAACTCATCAGTCTAAACACGAACTGCTCAAATACGACCAGATACGGATTAAATTCGACTATAGTTTTTAATGGTCAGTCGGCAAATCGCAAGTCAAAATAACCAGGATTTCCTGATCAAAAAATTTGACCAGAAAAACTAGTAAAAATAATTTAACTTGACCAGGTCTCTGATCAAACGGGCACTCCAAGGTACTGGTTAAAATGGCCAGCGAATTTCTTGCTCAAAATAATTGACCAGGAAACTAGTCACAATAATTGACCAGAAAACGGGTCAATATTAATAAATGATGTGATTTTCTGATCAATTTGATCCGATATCCTTTCAACAGTGCTTACACAAATACTGTAATACAAAATCAGTAAGGACATAATTTTTGTTTCACAATAAAACTACCTTTATTATAATCCATGCTTTTAAACCACATCAATATAAAGTGTATTTTTACAGATATTTTACAAAGAGAGTAAGTACTGTACATTAAACTTTTATCACAATAATAATAATAATATTAATAAAAATAATAATGATAACAATAATAAAAATAATGATAATGTAGTTTTAAATAGCGCCGTATCTATCTAATAGGCATATAAGATGTAACTCCTTGCTTTTATTGACCATACATTTTTTAGGTATATATGTTTAAATCAATGGTGTGGCAACTCCACTCCAAATTTGATTAATATTATGCATCACCAGTTGTGTATAATGCAATACCTAGTCCTTGTTTCTCAACCTTTCGTAAACTGGGTTTATCTTTAAGTCACTCAAAATGTTCCCATGGTGTCTAGTTAGGTGATATGGCACATGTACTGTGTACAATGCACAGACCTCTCACTATAAGAGAAAAAAATAAATTCTTTATATATCCTTTTTTCTATATACAGTATTGGAGTTATTCTGCTGTAATGAAAAATCTGTGTAATCAAAATTTTAAAATGAAATTGGAGATTTATACAGTACTTTGTTATTAAGTGAATCAAGACACCATCATTATTACCCTTTTTAATGGATACTGTATTTATTCAGGCACAATGTGCTAATAATCCAGAAAACACACATACTTGCCAGCCTCCAATCCAAAGTCCCTGAACTTTTTCATTTGTTGCTTCAATACTGGAAATTTACATTATTTAAGATTAAAAAAATGAATATTAGTACGGTATTAGTAACAAGAATCTTTTGAAGGGTTTATCATCACAAATTGTTGGTAATCAACATTAGCATTAATTATTATTGCTTAATTATGCTAAATTATATACTTACTTTTTCCATGGACATGGATGAGACACCAAAATTGTGATCATCTGTTTTCTTTACGATACGATTATAACATCATTTTTCTATTTGAGTAGTGCTATTACTGTATTACTTATCTAGTAGGCCTGTTTTTAAATGCTATACACCCACACACACACCCGCACACGCACCCGCACACACACAGA
>NW_022757135.1:1040905-1047098 GCF_011630105.1 Anneissia japonica
TGAGTATCATACAGTGAACTAATTGAAACTCTCAAACATAGAACTAAGTTTAAGTTAGAAAAGGTTATAGGTCGCAGCTTTGATATCATAGTAAATAATATTCAAATCAGGTTGGCTGCATAATTATGCCAGGTCTGGTCGGCTTCAAGTCAGCTCGGACCATACCGACTCGGCCCTTGTCAATTCGGTCCTTAACCAACTCGGCCCATACACCAATTTGGCCCATCCGACTTTGCCCTTGAACCTAGGTCTATCTCTAGTTGCATACCTCTATAGAGTACTGTATATAATTTGTGGAAAGAAATGTTACAAATAAATTCCCATGGTACTCTTGAAGTTTATTAATAAATATTACAGTATCACTTTGTGTTATTTTTCTTTTTTTACAGAACAAACAACGCAAATGTTACTGGTTGAATGTTTTGAGACACGCCCTTTCTATCGTTTGTTGCGTTACCATTAATTATGATATGTATTTTAATCATGTTTATAAATGTTTAAATAAAATGGAGATTTATGAAATAAGTATCAATAGTTGTCATACGTTTGTGTTATTGTTTGTTACGTTTCCATTTACCATAAAAGTTCTGATCATGTTTCTAATTCTGTACAAGTAAATTCATACTAAATGATATGATGAATGAAAATAAAGGAAATATATAGTATTTTCATAATTACCATATAAAATTATCAATATGTTTAATTATAAGAGTACATTTTAATGGCCATTTTATCAGGCTTCTTTTATATTCATAAGCCCGACAAAATCACTCACCGGGCTATTCTATATATTTATTTATTCCAAACCAACAACGAATCATCGCTATTAACAGACAGGTATAAAAATCTAGCAAAAATCACAAACATCCGTTGCATAACTAGTATAATTTGTGGAAAGACGTCCGCAAATACGGAGATTCTCACGTAACGGTAGTCTTGAGGTAAAGCAGACACAATGTTTGTGTTTCTTATTTTTGGAACATAGGGCCTATTCTGATTTTTATAAAATACACAAATTAAAAATGAAATATATAAAGTAAGACCCGTCATTGTGATTCAATACTTCGATAAATAGTTCTAATATAATTTATAAATAATGTTAATGGCCGTTTTGTACTCTTTATAGGCCTGTTTAATAAGCCGGAAAATGCACTACTCCGATGCTAGTTGCCTGGAAACTTAAGTATAAAATCGGAAAGAAACTTTCCCACAAACAGGCTCCGGCACAGTATTCTTGATGATGAAGCAGACGCAACATCTTTGTACGGAATTCATTTGTACGCCGCCTTCAGGAATGTGGACGCACTCCACTAAGACAGAAGTAGGCAGATGTTAAAAATAGATGGCAGTAAGGTGTATTATATATAAATACGTATAAACTAGCTTTCTGATTGAACGGGGAAACAGAAATTTAAGAGATGGTCAGGATCCTAAAAAGCATTTGAAAGGTCCAAAAATCAATAACAAGAATGTATTTGTGATTCGAAAGATAATAGGATCATCTTTGAGGATCTCAAAGACGGCATGCGGGATTAATATTTTATTATATATATTTAGTCCGGTTTAATTTGTGCGTTTCCATCCGGCGTTGGGCCCACGATTGTATAACGTAAAACATTGAAAACATTACTATGTGGATACATAGTACCATAACATTTACAATAACAACGCCAATAATTAATACATGGTAGAAGCGTCCTTGTTGCGACCCTGGTTAACGCTAATTCTACCACCAACCTGTGGACAAATGACAAGATTAACAAATAACATTAAAATACGTCAAAAGGCTACAATAATTACATTAAAATTAAAACAAAGTAAATTAACATGCCTACATTACCGTACGTACTGCATGTTCGTGTATCTCCTTTATTTCTTTGTGGATAATAACATAAAACATTAATACATTCATGTGTGACGACAAATTAATATAATATAATTACGTGTATCTCCTTTATTTCTTTGTAGATAATAACATAAAACATTAATACATTCATGTGTGATGACAAATTAATATAATATAATTATAGTATTAAGATTTAATACATCATTAAAAGGCTTTCCCATTAAAATATATTCCAAAAGCGACTCGGTTCATGGGCCGAGTTGTTTCATGGGCCGAGTTGGTTAAGGGCCGCGTCGGTTAAGGACCGAGTTGACAATGGCCGATTTGGTGTATGGGCCGAGTTGGATAAAGGCCGAGTCGGTTAAGGGCCAAGTTGACAAGGGCCGAGTTGGTTGTGGGCCGAGTCATTTAAGGGCCGAGTTGACAAGGGCCGAGTTGGTGTATGGGCCGAGTCGGTTAGGGGCCGAGTTGGCAGTGGGCCGAGTCGGTATGGTCCGAGTTGGCGAAAGGCCGAGTTGACCTGCATCCGTCTGGCACTATGGAGCTGGATCAATGATACTTCGCGTTTTGAACCGACAATAGGAAAAAACGACCAGATTCGTGTAAAAAACGACCAAATTATGGTAAAAAATATTCAACTAAAGAAACTGGTAACTTTTTTGAACAGGTCGCTTTTACAGTAATTGAGAACCCGAAAACCGACTGTGCTTGACGAAAATCGACTATATTCTGTTAACCGACTGTGTCTGAAACCCGAGAATGCTTGAAAATCGACTGTGTTTGAAAGTTACCCTTTTGGCGTTCCATATAAAACCGCAAAAAGACACGCGGTCCAGTGAAAAACGGCTGTAAAATTCATTATTTTTCCCCACAATTAATCTGAAATATGGGTTGATATCACTTCGATGATCTATGTTGTTACAGTTTTCAGACCGGTAGGTTTCGAATCAGACGTTTATTTAGGCCCTCGGTTTTCAATTATGATTTAGGCTTTGAAATTAACGGTAATTATACCACTAATAGATTATTGCTATTGTTACGTTTATTGTTGATGTTACCATTGTTAATGTGATTATCTATAGTATTATTTAGTTTATTATTATTGATATTGTATTATTAGCTATTATTATTATTATCATTATTATTATTATTATTATTATCATTATTATTATTATTATTATTATTATTATTATTATTATTATTATTATCATTGTTATTATTATTATTATTATTAAATCTATCATTGATAAATAGATAGGCTTAATTATTTACCATAAAGTAATTAATTCTTTAGTAGTCGAATCCCTATTGATCCCTATTGTGACATACTGTATCTGAATTTATATATAGAGGTTCTTATAGAACTTGGTCAAAATGGAATTTGTTTAATTTCAGGAGTTGGCAAGACCAGCATTGTTGTACGGTATGTTGGGAAGATATTCAGTAATGCAGTTGCCCCAACCATAGGTGCTTCGTATTTTACTTTCAAAATGTAAGATATGTTAATTTATAAGTTGCCATCTATTTATAGAATATGTAAATCTACTGCGAATGTGATTATCGTTAAAACCAACATCATCATCATAAGTTCTACCATCAATTATTATGAATCATCATTATTATTACCGATATAAATTATTTTTGCCATGACCAATTGTTTGTTCTTTATTTATTATCAAATATTATTAGCACTATCAGCGGAATTATAATTATTAACAACAAAAATAGGCCAAAAAAAGATTGTCGCCCGAGCCCGACATATTTTTGTAGTATTTTCTTACCAATGGAGAAGCACAACAATAATAAACTTGATACCTCAAATATGAGCTCTGTAATGCCATTTTGGCAAATAAAATACATGGGTAACTGATGGTTGGAAAAGAACACTAGGCCTCAGTCCTGCTCTCTTTGTCATCCTCATCTATCTTCGTCCTTACAAAGATTATATATTGTTTCACTTTAGCAAATAATATTTCTTTTAAATTATTGAGAATTAATAATAGGCTATATTGATATATGTAAATGATGTGGTGTTATTTTGTGCTTAGGACTGTCGACAATTATAGAGTGAAACTGCAGTTATGGGACACGGCGGGGCAGGAGCGGTTCCGCTCAATGGCCCCAATGTACTACAGAAAAACCAACGCCGCTTTTCTTGTTTATGATGTGACATCGTACGCCTCCTTTGAAAACATCAAGACATGGGTCGAAGGTGAGAAAAAACACCACTAAATAATATACTAAATATTTATCGTTGCTGTTTTTAAAACAGGTTTTTTTTTTTTTGTATCAGACATGACAACTCGAGTTGTTATCATCATGTTTATTATCTGATTTAACTGTGGTGAAAATCTTAAAATTATGAACATTTAATTTTAAAAATTGAGTTACAAACTCTACCAAATTATCACCTTATGTTGAGACACGGATATATGTCTCTTAAAAACCTTAAATTGCATGTGAGGAGGCAGACTGGCAGACAATAAGCTAAATGTTGCAAGGCGCAGAACGGATTTTAATCTCAATCTAAAGTATTGTGTGATTTTGTGGTTCGATTACCTTTAAAAAAATCTCTCAAAATTTGTTAATTCACTTCGTAGAGGCTCGAAATTAATAAAGACCGTGAAGAAATTTGAAATACATTGACCAAATTACCTTCTCAGTATTCTTATCCTAACGTCTTTGTGTCGTTT
The DNA here is from genome assembly GCF_011630105.1 of Anneissia japonica. Taxonomy (NCBI): domain Eukaryota; kingdom Metazoa; phylum Echinodermata; class Crinoidea; order Comatulida; family Comatulidae; genus Anneissia; species Anneissia japonica. The sequence goes on from NW_022757135.1 coordinate 1,045,445, forward strand.
CCTATTGCTTTTTTTTTTCCTAACATTGCTGTCTCAAAACTTATGTTGGATATCTATACTAATTGCATACTTCCCCGTCCTCAGAATTGAAGATGAATGTTGATAGTGATATAGGTAAGTTTACACACAGAACTATTTTAGTTAGGCCTATGTAGTTCGGAGTTTCTGTGGCCTGCGCAAAACCTGCGATTTCGAAGATGTCGTACATTCGCAAAATCTCTGAAATCTATTCGTATTATAGGCCTACTAAAAACTATCTACGCATGAATCTATTATTAAAGGTCTAGGCCTTTAATAAACAGAAACCTCTTTATGAGTAGGCCTATTTTGCGTGTAGTACTACACGGATCGTAGAATATTAACTTAAAATACGCCTCAAAATTGAAGTTTTTTTTTTGCAGTAAGGGAAATTTAGAAATTGGAGTGAAAATAAAGGAAAGGCCTAAAAATAGAAAATTATAGCATGGTAAACCATATAATATGTTTTTTTCACTTTCAAAAGTCGCAGATTGAGAATGACTTATCAATATGATTTACAGTCCTTTAAAAATATTTAAGATTTTTCTTGCCAAAATATCTTACATGGGTAGACTTTCACAAAGACTAGCAATTGTAATAAATAAGGATCTATGAAACTTTTTTTCAAATTTTCATTTCAGTTGAATGCTGATACCTTATTGAAATATTTGTTCAACAATTAATTCAACTATGTCAATATCTTGTTTTAACACTAGGCCCTACTGTATGTTTAAAACACATTTAGACAATGACAACAACTTACCAATAAAGAGCAGAGCAGACAACAGAAACTGGAATCGATTGTACGGCGACTAATTTCTATAAAACACCATGTAGGCCTAATGAATTCAACAAATATCATCATCTGTCTTTTTACTTGCATCAGTTCTTTTTATTGGGCGTATTTTAAAACAGCGCCACCAACATCTGAAGACTCGTAACGGGTAGCGATTTTTTTTTCCGTACGAAACATTTGCATGAAACTTCACTCGGGCCATCTCGGATTGACTCGAGTGAGTACGATACTAGGAACAAGATCAGACACTTCGCAATGTCGTGACGCTCGAGTTTTACTATTATTGCTCTTTCTATGTTTACCTACGGTAGGCCTATGAAATCTTACGGACTTATGGGATATACGTGTGTAACTAACTGTGACCTTCTTGGAAGTTATTAAATGTTAGTATATTATCTACAACAACAACAGCTAGTACCTCCTGTTATAAAGTGTAGATAGGTACAGTAATACCAATGGCTGGAGAGAAAGAGGCCTAACAAGCTGAGGTCTTACCTAGGCCCCTCCTTAAACTAGGCCTAGGGTCATAGGCTGACACCAACATACTGACATGGACTGAATTTTTTTTTGGGGGGGGGGGGGTGTGAAATAGGACAAAATTGAAGCATGAAATGAAAAATAGAGCGCATAAGAGAAATATTATTAAATAAATAATATACCATTCCGGTTATTGAACTTGTCCAAACTATCATTGTAATGTAATTAATGTTTAATAATAATAATAATAATAATAATAATAATCATCATCATCATCATTTCAGCATTAATTACCTTGGCCTAGGCCTTGTAATGAAGAACCACAGATACCGTACTATTTACTAGGCCTATAAATAATAATTA
>NW_022757135.1:1049160-1081189 GCF_011630105.1 Anneissia japonica
TTTGAATTCTGAGAGCCTGGGTATGATTCTAATGTAAAATTTGAAAAATTTGACAATACGTAATTTTAAGGATACCATACAATATTTGACCTTGAATGACCTTACATGACCCATTTGTGGCAATCTGACCAGGTAAAAAATGATATGATGGTATTCCTCGATCATATAAACATACTCTTAGACATTAGACTTATAATTCCAAGTGGTTTAGAAGCGGAGATATAGATAAACATAGGTTTTATTAGGCGGCCATTTTGAAATCCAAGATGGTCGCCATAATGACCTCGGATGAGGTGGTTCCCACCAAAAATTGAATGCTATGACCGTAAGGAGCATGTAAAAAAAAATTGGTGCTTTTGTCCGGAACGTCCACATTAAGTCCAAATATGGCCCTAAGCTGCCGTACTATTTGTATAGGTAATAATAATAATAATAATAATAATAATAATAATAATAATAATAATAATAATAATAATAATAATAATAACGGCATTACATGTAATTAACTTGGTCTAGCCTTGTAATCAAGAACCTGCCGATTACTATATGCCTAATATTAATAACTAGTTCATTTTTACATACATTTGGTGCTCTGCCGTTTTGGCAGGTCTCATGGCATCCAGTATTTTAGAGCTGTCTATTCTCAGTTCTTCTCTTAATTTGAAAATAACTGTCACCCTGTTTCATTTGATGAAGAAAAACGCGCTTTTCCTTGACTCTTTTTACTTTTCCCAGAAAGCGTTTAGTAATAGGCCTAGGCAATTATGCAAAACCCATGCCTAACTAAAAAATTAAAATTGTCATAGTATGTAACTTAAGTTAAAATAACACTTTTCATAACTCGTGCAGCTTAATCAAATATTATATGTCATTTTAAACGACCCAATCATTGTATTAAATTTTAAAAATTCGACAGCGACGTTCTCTCAGAAGTTGTTTTGCAGACGTTTATCTGTTGATGACCTTTTGACCTCCTGAATTCTGCAATGAGATTTTCGGGTCGATTCAGCCGAGACGGCCCGAGTGGAGTTTCATGTAAATGTTTCGTACGGGAAAAAAAATCGCTAACGGGTAGCCAAAGATCAACGATCTTATAAACACAAGATAGCGTTTTCCTCGATATCCTCCGCGTGCAAAATCTGTAATAACGCAGTGTACGGCGTCCTCTTGCAAAAATGAAAACTTTTGAACTTTGACCATGGCGTACACCGCGCGAATTTACCTTTACGCGTAACAATTAGAAGCGTCGATTTACAATTAAGGAAGAATAACGTACTTGGTAACGAACTTTGGCTTAACGCGAACACCTTATCTCGGAACCTATGGTAACGTACTAGGACGCCCTCTCCCAAAAGTGATTACTTTTCTCTAGGATATTTTTTCTGGGGGTCTGAGCCATCCGACAAAGGGACTTGAGCTCGTAGGCCTGAGCTGGGAGAAGGGTTTGAGAGGGGGTTCTCCCTCACAAATAAAATTGTTTAAGAGTAGGAACCTCAGGGTGGCCAGAAATGACACTCTCAGACTGTGACAGACATGTGTTGGCTTGGCGTGGGCCTATTTATACATATTTTTAGTCCGACTGCCCGGCGAGCTCTGTTTGGGGGGGGGGCTTGACCTGTCCGGTGGGGGACTTAACCCCTGCTGCTCTCCCTGCTGGCGGCGCCAGCAGGGGGATGACAGCAGGCAGCAGTCCCCTTCTCAATCAGAAGAGGACTAGGCCATCGTCTGACAACAGATTTTGCATAGCCCTTGCTTAACGTAAACGAGACCTACGGGACCGGGTGGCTGGACCTAAACCTACGATTGTCCACACTTGTTGGGCCCGATCGTCTGGAAATTGACCCGATCGTCTGTCACCCGGCAGCAGCACAAAACTAAGCCTTAGCCTGCTCGCAAACGTCACATTGGTCACACGGTGTGTGTAATATTTTCTGGTAGAGCTGGGTATGATTATGCATGACGTCACATTACAAACCACGCCTCGCTCGGCTAAAGTGGTTGTATTTAGCAACTACCGAACAGCCACCAGTCCAAAACAAACAAAAACCCTTATTTTATTTTTATTTTTTTTCTTTTGCATTTTTTTTTCAAAGATTAAGCTACAAAACGAAAGAAAGCCGTGTACCGGCCACAGATAAACATTGGTACCGGTCACAGATAAACTCCCAGCGATTTGCCGAAAATGGTATAAAGTGCTTTCACAAGCGATTCATTGCAATTTAAACTATTGAATGTTATGGCGAATTAAAGTATAGTGTGACGATTTACCAACCACGATGTAGATGATAAACCAATTTAATATATTAGATGCCTGTACACTCTTTTTTATAGTCATGTGTGTTCTCGGAAACAAATGTGATCTGAAAGATGCTCGAAAAGTCCCAAAACATGAAGCACTAAATTATGCTGCGTCTATAGGGGCGCTGTTCTTTGAAACATCTGCAATGACAAATGAAGGTAAGCGCCTTTAGATAGTGTACAATACTCTGCAACGGTCTAATCATATTTTAATGATGTATTTTATGAAAAGCAATTATGTTATAATTATGTCCTTTATTCGAATACTGTATTTACCTTTCTTTGATTACACACACACCCACACACACCTCTTATACACATCTAGATGTGTATAAGAGACAGGTGTACGGCGTCCATATGAAACAACAACTAAGTTCTCATTTTATTCGTTAGCGATTCTAGGTTTTATTTAAATTGTCTTGAGCTTTAACATAGCATCACTTTGATACATTACCATTATTTTGTATTGTTAGGGATACAGGAAGCATTTTTACGGATGTCATTGACATTAATTTCGTTGTGTGAGACTTCACCACATTGTGGTCTTACGATTAAACCGTATGACGATCGCCGACGATCTGAAGACATCCCAGCACTTCCCGCAAACCTTCGTTTGGCTTTGGAGAAGAAAGCACAAGAAGCTATTGCAGAGCAGGACTATGAATCCGAAAAGAACTCTTGTTGTAAGACTTCTTGAAAAAGGCCAAAACCTATATGGATTGTCGTCAGGGAATGTGAGCTCGATACTATGCTATAGTAACATAATTTGCTTTACGATCTTCATCGGTTTACAGTACGTTCACACAATTATCCTGTTGATTATCACGGAAACTAGAGTGCGCGATGGCATGGCAACAGATTTTTTTTTCTCAGTTTTTTTACCTCAATTCTTCTCTTCCTTTTTCCTATCGTAAGTGTTTTTTTTTTGGTTTTATATTTGTTTTTTTGTTTTTTTTTTAAATTTTTTTTTTTAATAAGGCCAGATCAGAGCCAGAAGCTAACTGAAGGTGATCGATCAGGTTTTGTATTCGATTGGGCCGTTGAACCCGGATTTAGATAATGTCAGGTCACAACCATGAGGTGTAGGCTTCAATACCTTATCCAAACCTCTGCCCAGACGATGATACGCAAAACACCTTAGGTGGAATTGTGGATGCAATGAGCCCGCATAAAGTTGTTCCAACAGTTACTATATTTCACCATGGATGCAACATCAGATTTCAACAAGTCGTAACTGCTTGGTTGTAGAATCATTTTTACAATAAATTACTTAATGAAAATCAAGTAATTTGGCTGCCAAAGTCTTATTGACACTTGAGAAAGAAGGCACTTGTTTTGCAGTTATATACTACAAATCAACAAGCATGTAATAATATGGTTTCGATGGTGTATACGAAAATAATAGAGAAACATTGTACTTTTTCTATTATTATTATTGTTGTTATTAATATTTAAAAAACAAAACGTTTTAATATTAATGAAAACCTGCAGAGAATATTATAATTGCATTGAACAACATAGCATGTTTGAAAGGTTTATGTACCAGCAGGGACGTAGCCAGGATTTTGAAAGGGGAGAGCCGCTATGCGAGGTACGTAGTACTGTGCGGGGGTGGGGTGTTCCCTTCATACGGCTGGGGGACGCCAAGGACCCTGGTGGGGTCCAGGGGGCTAAGCCCCCTCGGAGGTAGCGCACTCTGAACGTTTAATGACTGTTTTGAGAGGATAAAGTGAAAATTGCAATAGACGCATCATAAATGATATTAGTAAGCCTAACAATAACTATAATAATAACTCAATAGTGGCGGATCCAGAGATTCGAAAGAGAGGTGACCCAGAGAGGGACTTTATGATTAGGACACCTCTAGATAGCCGGAAATTACACTCTCAGACTTAAATTTAAATAAAACTTCCTTTTTTTCCATTAAAACAATTTAGGTGTAGGCCTTGAATCCGTCACTACTCAAAACATCTTTATCCAAAGTAGTCATTATCACGAAAAATGAACAATTTTATGCACCCTCCCCTTAACAGTCAAGGGGAGGGTGCATAAATTAAGACATACTCCGAGTCAGGTCCGACTCGATGGAGTTTAAATGTCATAACCAAGGAAGGGGACATATCTGTTTTGGAAGAGGGGGGTGGGGAGACATTTCGTGAGTCCACACCCACCTCAGACCCACCATGGTTGGGGCTAGGGTACGATTTGAGGAAGTAATACATCTAGATGGCCAGAAATTATACACTCTTAGTCAAATTCATCATAATCACATTACCATTACATATAGTAAAAAAAAGCGCCAACACATTTCTCCTGATCTTTTATCAGGGAATTTCGGCAACCATAGAGATCTTATTAATATGTGTGATGTACCATAGAAAATAAAGCTTAAACTATTGTCTTTGATGCATGTACATAATTCAAAGCTGACCTCAGCCCCACAATGGTTGGGGCTGGGGTGAGAAAATTTGAGGAAATAGTACCACTAGCCCGGAAATGACACTTTTATATAGTAAAATTCATCACCATTATATCACCATTATATGCCAACAAATTTCTCATGATCAGGGATTTTCGGCAACCGTCATCTTCATCATCATCATTATTACTACTACTACTACTAGTAGTAGTAGTAGGCTATTATAAAACAAAAATTAAACGCTTGCAAAAGAATAAAAACCAAACTGAACCATACAATATCACATTTCTGTATCTTAAAAGACATGGCCTGGGATTTATGGATTTAAAAAGTTTGATAAATCCGCACCTTGAACGGTAGCAGTTTTATACCCAAAAATTTTAATTTTTGCATTATCGTGTATAGTGAAAAAAATTATTAATCTAATGAGTATTCCACTAGGTTACTATCAGGTTAGCGGGTGAATTTAATTGATAGACGTTTATGGTGGGTTTCTATCAGAGCACGGGTAACAAACCTATAGTAGGAGTCAATTAGAAATTGTACAGCATTTAAATCAACACCAAACTATGTGTATAACGTGTTACATATTTTAAAAGTATTCATTTTAAGTGATCCCAGGAAAGAATTTTTATTTGCTAGCAAGAACAAGCTTTAAAAATCTAATACTGTGTACAAAGGGCGGGGGGGGGGAAAGGTTTGAAGCCGCGGCTCCCACGGCTCCCCCAACCCACCCTGGATACGACCCTCTGTACCAGTACATTATAATATATTTTAACATAAACTCAGCTTGGCCTTAGGAAATGTAAAGCAATTGAGGGCAGTATAATCCCTAATCACGTTTTTGTGTTTTACGACAGTGGAAAAAATGTATGTATTGTGCAGTAAACTTTTTTTTTTAATGTAACGATGTGTTTTATTCTTTTTATCATTTACGAACTCTACACAACATTTAGTAATTTAATAAAATTTTTGATAAGTAGGCCTAATTGTAGGGCTACATTCAGGCTGTCATTGTTGTAAATTTTTAACAGACTGATTGAACCTAAAGTACCATAAATGTGATTTTGTTCGTTTGAGCTGGGTGAATTAGAACGAAATAGTTTTCAATTCGGGAGATACTCGGCTTCGCAGAAGTGAAGTGCGAGAATAGGCAGAGTATAATATAGGGACGTTGGTTGTTATGACTGGCCTCTGCACACCGACAGACTACGTAGCGAGTGTTTAAGTGTATAATATAGGGACGTTGGTTGTTATGACTGGCCTCTGCACACCGACAGACTACGTAGCGAGTGTTTAAGTGTATAATATAGGGACGTTGGTTGTTATAACTGCCCTCTGCACACCGACAGACTACGTAGCGAGTGTTTAAGTGTATAATATAGGGACGTTGGTTGTTATAACTGCCCTCTGCACACCGACAGACTACGTAGCGAGTGTTTAAGTGTATTTTCATTAAATTTAATAAATGTTGAAAGTCTGTAGCTGCATAGGCGGCAAGAACGGGATGTCTATTAAGTGATCCATACATTATTAATTGTCTATTAGTTGCACTGTGTTATAATGTAGGGGTCTTTCAGACAATTTTCTCTACGGACTTTTTCATCTGGTTTCTTACCTCGGAAGATATTTAGTGGTAATAAGCGTATTACCTAATGGTAATAATAATGATGATGAGGACAAAAGCAGTGGTAATGATAGTAAGTAAGTATATTTGAGTTTATGTTATATATTATGCTCTTACAGAATTGTGTAGTTATGGTATGTTATGATTAAACAGGTCTGTCGGTGCCCACCCAAGTTTTACATTGGAGTGATGTTTGGTTATTGAGAACTCAAATTTATCATCTTGAGTAATGGTAACGGTAGGATTGTAGAGCGCCTTCCACAATAAAATCGTCTCAAGGCGCTGACAGTACACAGACCCGAAGTCGGATTGAAAACAATAAAAAATAAAGATGATAGAAATTTAAAAAAATAAAGAATTGAGGTCGCTCTAAAATTTGGGATTTTTTTAAAAGAATGTTGACAAAGCCATTAGTAGCACGAGTAGTTTAGATTCCAAAGAATCGGTTACCTTTTAATAACAAATATATATCTAGGAAACAAACACAAACATCAAATTATACTTTAAACGTTAAAATCATTAAAATAAATTTTATTGCAACATTATTGGATAATATTTATAATATAAATTCAAATACCGGTATTGAAGCCGGTATACCTAAACTAAGGCACGCACCAATTCTTTTTAATCTAAAGTTTACTTGATTGAGTTCACGACTCAAACGAGTCTGGAAACCACTTCCATCGATGCAAGCTCTTGTCATACATCCTCTCGTTGGATGTTTATATTATTTTTCCAAGCTGGTCGGCTAACTTGTCACTATCATTAGGTAGGCTTTTTATGGTTTTCTGATATTGGATCAATTGTCTCAGGATCACATCAAATTTATGAACTGTTCAGTTGAAATGTGATGGATTTTCTAATCTTATCCCAGTATTTGCAATATGTTTATCTATAATTTAATAAGATTATCTCTAAGGTTACCAACACTCAATGTAAATCACAAAGCTTAGGTCTATCATAAAGCTACAGGCAAAAAAAACAAGTAAATTAAAATATGATATTTTAGTTCAATCGTATTTTATACGATGTATTTTTATTATTTTTTATTTCAAAAATATTTATACAGGATTAAAAACATATCAGATGGTTGTTATTAGGCTATTTTTAATATGGTCCTGTTTAAACCTATACTAGGAAGATAAAGCAAAAAGGGATTATTAGATGGTAAAAACGCGCGGCCATTATTTTATATGTATAAACCGTTCAACATATTGTATACTAAGAAAATTGGAAAGATCAACAGTGATAAAATAAGAATGATGAAAAAGTGCACACGCACATTATAAATGCATGTACGTAGAAATACATATACGTATTTTACATCGCATACAGTTAAGAAAAAAAAAACATTTACAGAAACACGTATCCATTGTAATTGCATTGGTCAAACTCATTATACATATACATGTATAGCTTAAACTATAAAAATGAGGATTATAAGTTTAACTTTGATAAGACAATAAGAAATTTAGCCCTAATTTCCTTTTGTATCCAACATCTATAAATTTCTAAAATCGCACCAAACGTACAGTTTAAAACCTAAAATCGAATATTTAGTTTTAAAAAAAATATTGTGTATAATTAGGTTAATTACACCATTTGATTAAGAACATAGGCCTACATTGTCTATACCCGATCGCTTTAATTAGCCATATCCGCACAAAAACAGGTCACTTTTGGGATGTTGTATACGAAAGAAAATAAGCACCGCCACTGGTATACACTCACCTATTAAAAGCCAATCTCCAAAAGAATATCTACTAGATGATTGTCTTCAAATTCAAAATTAACTTTTGCACCTTATAGTAAAGTGAAGCTCCCGGTACTTCTCATGGCAAAGTCGCAAACATACTCCTATTTTAGCTCGGCAGTCATTCATATGACCAAACTGACCCATTGGTCAGTCCTTGTTACCAGGCAAGAATACGATATGTTATCATACTAACGAGTACCATTATTGGTCAGTTCTCACAGATTGATATTTTATACTTGGCATTTATTGGATAGAATATAAGTTTGTTAATAAAAACAAAGCATGTTTGCTTTACAACTTACTTAACATAAACGATGTGGAGAGTGATAAGGTTGAGATAGCCTTCAAGGCAATGCTCAACATGGATATCAAGATGTAGCGGATTAGAGGGTCTAAGCCAAAGGGCATTCAAATCTCTTATTTCGACATTGTTTGCACTTAGCAATCATAACTATACCTTCATCGTAGCATTTAGGAATAATCATTATAATCATCATAATGAACTGAAAAATATAAATATTCAGTGTACAAGAGGAGAACAATACTGATGATAATTACAGACACAAATGTCTTATTTTCTAATTACAATCATCTGTAGTTAATATGGAGGTGGGGGATTGGCAGTAGGATATCCCGGGTGTGTAGGAGGTGGATACTGGATTCCGTCAGGTGGAATTGGGTATCCACTTTTCATTGGATAAGAGTCAGGTGGCTGATAGCTAGGGGGGCCTGGCTGATAGTCACCGGCACCAGGCGTAGGTGGTTCATAACCGTAGCTCTGATTGTAGTGGGGGTGTGGTTGATACTGTGGCTCCGGTACTTCTGGGGTTGTTGCTCCATAATTAGGCGTAGAGCTACTATGATAGCGTGCATAGTTATCGTGGCAGATTTCTAGATTCTTCTGGTCAACCAGCATCTTCATCCTACACAGGTCCACCAGCCATCCAACGCCGAACCCCCCAACCGTGAATAAGTACAACATCCCCCATCCATACCTTTTTAGGTAGAAATGATGAAAGCCTAACACACCGAATGGGTTAAACGCAATGACATACACATCATCGAGTTTATAACATTTGTCAGCATGGCCGCCATCTTCACACATCTTCATATTGACTCGTTTCACGAGGAGTGGCATTCTAATGTTGTCGAATACCCAACCAAGACCACACAGTCCCACGGTACACGTATACAGCACACCCCAACCAATGCGTCCAAGGTAATAATGGTGGAAACCTGTTAAAAATAACAGTAAATACCTTCATTGTAAAATTGTTTATACTTATAAGAACACAACGCTGAAGAACACTTGGTTAAAACCGGTGTCACTGAGATTCCAGCCCCCCCCCCCCAGTTAATAGTCCCCATTTTTAAGATACGTTCATGAGGGATCTGTATTTTCCTGACTGAAATGAGAGGCCGAATTCACTGCCTGGGGAAACTTATGGATTAAAACTAAGGGAAAGCGGAGAATTTACGGAGTTTAAAAAATCATCTTACATCGGATAACACACTTGTCATCCAAATGATATATATTTGTGCCTCAGTTTGTTCTTAGCTTGTTCTTACATTTTAATCAATTTCAGTCTCGGTGTTCTTAGAAAATGTGTTCTTATAAACAATCTGTTTTACTATATTATTAATATTGTTATCAATATTATTATCATTATCATTATCACCACCATCACTATCATTATCATCGTCATCACTATCATCATTATTTATTATTGTTATTAATGATAGGCTATTAGACCTCAGTGTATAAACACAATGAAACAGAACTCACCAAGTAAACCTGTGATCGGAAAAAAAGAAATGATCCAAGTGTCGCCCAGGTCTCGGGATTTGTCTACAGGAAAATCAGGGTTCATAAGCTTGTGGTTAGCACGTTTTACTAGATACGGCATCCGGAACAGATCGAGCAACCAGCCTAGACCACACAGACCAAAAGTGAATAAGTACAGAAAGCCCCATCCTGTGCGTTTCAGGTAGAAGTGATGAGCTCCGAAGAAACCTAACGGTAACAATAAAATATAAGCATCAAGTAAAGACTTAGTCCTCGTTAGGACTGATTCGTGCGTGACAGTAACCGTACTGCTTTCGGTTGTTTGGAAGTCATCGTGAGCATTCGAGTTTGCCTCGGCGTCCTTAGACGAGGACATCATAATTCGTTGTGAGTCAAAATTCCAAAAGTATCTGTAATAACAGTAGCTCGCGAAAATAATCTGACTTTATAACTATTCGTCCGTTGGCAACAACCAGCAAACAGCATGGAAATTTAGGCTTACATCTATGCCAATAATTTCCAGTCATCAAGAAACATAATGATTTTGCCCATTGAGTTATGAACAACTAGTGATAATCCATTCATACCTCAATAGTGTAAACATTTTCGATCATAACTCTAAAAAAGGTACTCATGAAAGAACTTTGTTTATATAGCTTACACTCGTGATGCGATACGCTTACAATTATGACGTCATACTCACGTGGAATGACAGCTTTATTATAAGAGATAATAATGTTATATAGATATAAACTGTGTAATTGTTTCTGTATCTACAATATTTACTCTGAATATTAGCCATAGATCAAGTCTAATATTGCAACACATATTGTAATATATAGAGAAATCGATCTACATTAACTCACACTCTCATCCAGTAACGTATTTTGGAGCTAATGGGTGGGGTGGGGTGAAGATCTGAATGGCTTGCAGTACTCGATGTTGGGCGTTAACTGGCAAAAAAGGTAAAGGTCGTTTTTAACTACTTGAGTATAAGAAACGCAACCGCTTTCATCAAACCGGTTAAAAAATTCAAAAGTATCATTCATATCTTTAAAATTGTTATCGAGTGGTTTTTATATTTTGTTTTAGTTCGTACATGGAAGTATAATACAGGCCTATATGTTAATTTGGTGGACAGACCTCTTCCTATTCTAATAAGTTACCCCTTTTCAATGTAGGCCTTAATATTCCATGTTAGACTAATTAGACTTAGTTGGCGATTTTTTTTTCTTTTGAATTATTTACCCTACACGTTATTCTATTACAGATGGCTTATTAACTAGAAAGATAATTGAGTTAGAGCACAAAGTTTGTTATCCACCTTGGTTAACACCTACTTATGAAATTCACAAGGACTACATGAGACAGGAATTGTGTGAATTGAATTCTAAATGGCTGGCTGTTCTGAATAGCGCGACACCAGTAATAAACATTGCGAAGATTATATTATTAATTGTTTGTTAGGATGTTTGTTTTGCGATTTTCCGTAAGAGGCTTTTGTATGATTTATGGCGGTACTTGAAAACGAATGGTCTTATGACTTCTCGTCACTGATAAGAGTATAAGCCTATTATTTTTTAAAGATACCGCCCTCTATTTGTACAGACACGCTAACAAATATACATTAGGGGGCTATTTCATTGCTCAATTTCATAGTACTACCACAATAATTATATATATTGTATTTATTTCATAAATACATACAGTTTTTACATTAATATGTAAAGCACTCATCACATCATTCTTAACAAATCAAATGCCTCAATGATGAGGAATGTTTATATAGATGGATAGACATAGGGTAGAGGGTGGGGTGGGGGATGGATGGGTTCGGGGAATTGAGGTAGTGAAGAGCAAGTTACTGCTAGTTCGAGCTATGCTCTTTTATGGCTTAAAATAAAACTATTTCAATATCATGTGCACTTTGGGGAACCAAGGATATCCTTCAAGGAGAGCCAGGAATTATGCGGTGTTCCGATGTAGCACCTGTTTTGGACTACCGATAGGGCCATTTAGAGTGTAGACATTTGAAGAAATTAGTTTGGGCGCATAGGCATAGAGACCATATAGGCTATATATGTCAAACAACTTTAACCTAAAGATCAAGATTATTCGACACCGTTGACTGCAGGATTAAAGCCTCTTCATCATATTTCCCTCAAATTTACACTTCGTTAATTCCTTTTATAATGCACCTAATAATTGTCATTGGTGGGTTAGTAGTTACGTGATATTGAGGATTTACACCAAATTTTAATGGCAAAATATTCTATTTTGCGTAACACTTCTTGTAAATTTATTACAATTTCTACACATTTTTGTTCCATTTATTTTGTTCCATTCCAAAGATCAAATGTTTCTCGTACTAATACTTTTAAGTTTGCTGTATTTAATTCCTTTCTTAGTACATGGGATGGTTTACCCATGGGGTCAGAGACATGCTTTTATTTGGAATTGGGCGTTCCTTAAATAAATTTCAAGAGCAGTCTTGGCATGTTCGGTTATAATAATAATAATAATAATAATAATAATAATAATAATAATAATAATAATAATAATAATAATAATAATAATAATAATTATTATTATTATTATTATTATTATTAGTGCACTTTTCTTGAGATATATTAAATTTTTTTTTTATCAATAATACTATTACCATTATTAATATTACAATCATTAATGCATAGTATATTTATGTGGTTTCAAATCTTAATGTATATATATATCAGATTATTTTCTGGTAACTCTCGTGTATATTTTCTTACTCATTTTAGTTTCTTCTTGATGTTTGTTTATTGTTCTGAACAGACGTCCAGTTTCGCCAATGTAAAAATTACTGTGCACTTGCGGCACGTAATGTCATATTCTAGGTTTGTTTAAGCCAATTTTTTCCTCTGGATGCACTAAAAGATTTCTAAATTGTGTATGTGCCGTTGCCGTGTATATTTTCGGTAATATACAATATGTAAGGGGTAAGTGGCAAGTTATGTTGTTTTTCAGATATTAATAAGCAAAATGTATAATTTCAAAAGCTTTAAATTGTGTTTTGATTTTATTATTGTATTCAAATCGAAATGAAATGTCTGTTAGGGTATCACAGAATTTGTTTTGTAAATAATGATTTTACGCTCAAATGTCGGTTATGCCCTTTTGCCATGATTTTTCTGATTGCAAACATGTTGACAAACTTTGACAATATGATATTATTGCACAATTCAAAATGTCAATTTACTATTATATTTGTTTTAGTTTATTTAAATTCATACGTATTTGGTGACATAGTCGTAAGGAAAAACATTTTGCAAATGAAGCAAAACATTCGAACAATTAAATTAACAATGACATTACTACCCTGTCTTCCAAAATCTGATATGATGTCTAACCTCACTTTCCACATTTAGGACTAATTAGCAGAATAGGCCCCTATCACTTATTACGTAAACTATCATAGTATGAAATATATAATGGAATTAACTGAGACTGACAAAATCATTTTATATTAAATTGTCCCGTTGTATGTAGGCTATGTGTTCAAAAGGCTTTGTGGTTTTCTAATCTCAATTTGTGATTATTTTATGCTCTTATGCTCAAACAACAGAGATAAAAATACAAAGAAACTAAAGAAAATTACAAACTTACATTGAACTGTCTGTATACTATTAAGCTTCAACGAGGATAAACTATCATAAAAATAATATATTTCATTTCAACAACTTAATTGTTAAATGTAACTGCTAATCTTTGAAATAAACCACTCTTTGTTACGTAAACTCGGCGAAATGAAACATGAATTAAATTCTTAGTACAAGTACGACTACGAATGTTCAATGTAAACAAGATACAAGATTTCAATCAAATTATATAATTTAAACAACATATCAAAAACAAGTCTACGTTTACTTAGTGAATCAATATTTGCAGTAATTACAAAGCTTCTTGGGTCCACTCTTATGAATAGAGGTAACACTGGCGACTTTACGACGAAGGAAATACGTCTACTGACATCTAAAAAATACGTGTGAATGGATATGATAATGGAACTGGTGCGTTCCCAGAGTAGGGTAACGCCTATGGGCTCTCGGGGGGGGGGGTCCAAAGGAGCCCCGGAGGGTCTTTCGCTACTAATGCACAGCACTTGTCTAGCACAGCCATGACATCACGGTGCATAAAAGGTACTCAAAACTAGCAAGTAATTCCCATACAAAATGTATCTACCTATGCCACTGTGCGCTCCTAAGTATAAAATGACTTATTTCATAATTTCCAGTTGACTTTCTGACATTGGTATTCTCAATTAAAATCGTAACTGTGGTTTGATTAATTAAAACTGTGGACATGTTTCCAATATTATAGTCCGAAAGGGGCGAGCACGTGGCACTTGTAGAACACCAGCATTGAAAGAGAAATGAAAAGGCGCATTAAGCGAAGAAGTTCATCAAAATCAGAGTGAATTGTATTATCATTATATTACATTACAAAATGATATATATATATATATATATGATTAATTTGATTTAAAAAACTTATGTAATTTCAGAAAAGTTTCTTTAAAATATTAACCATCAATTAAAGAGGAATGGTCAGAAATAAGAATATAATTAGCGGTATCAACCTTGTCAGACAAATCTTTGTTACTTATAACCAAATCAAGAATATTGTTATTACGAGTTAAATATGGATTACGGTACATTGCATTAGGACACAACTGTCCAGGATATCAATATGGTGCGCGGCGCATCCATTGCATTTTAAGTGGAGCAGGGGTCCGCAGACGAATTAATTCCAGGCAGGTTAAAATCATCTGAAATTATTATATAAAAATTATGTGTACTATAGTATAATTATATTCCATTAGCTAGGCCTAATTGTAAGATATACCTAACAAAATTGAGTATCACCCACAAGATAGAATTTTTAAGATTAATAATAATAATAATAATAATAATAATAATAATAATAATAATAATAATAGACCTATAGGCCTATTAATCAATTTGAAGGTCCAATGACCATGCATGATCGCAAAGCCAGAGGGCTGTGGTCACTCCATCTTTAAAATGGTAATGCAGTGTGAAATGGTGCAATAAAGGCCTAGTAATGGGACGGATAATACGCATTGTTGGGCCGGCCGTGAACTCCTAAGTCAGGACGGGGCACCTCAGAGCTTGTGTTAGCATGAGGTGTCCGGCTATCATCAACATTGTCGTTACTTATGTCAACCAGTAACTTCAGTCGAAACAGGTCCACCAGCCATCCTACACCGAACATTCCAGCAGTGAATATGTACAATTTCCCCCATTTATTCCTCTTCAGGTAGAAATGATGAAAGCCGAATACACCGACTGGGTTAAACGCAAGGATATATGCATCATCGAGTGTATAACTTTCATCATCATTATTGGCTCGTTTCACGAGAAGTGGCATTCTGATGTTGTCGAAAATCCAACCAAGACCAAACAGTCCCACGGTACACGTATACAGCACACCCCAACCATAACGTTCAAGGTAGTAATGGTGGAAACCTTTTGAAATTAAACAATAAATCTTTTATTCTAAAAAAATATTTTGGTTTGACTGGATAAAACACATTTAGTTTGTCAAAATGCTTTTTTTCATGTGTGTAATTTTTTTTAATGGCTAAATGAAAATTAAATGCAGAAAATCAAAATACAAATACCGGTAGTTTGAATTACAGAAAATCAAAATACAAATAGTTCGAATTACCAAAAAAAAAAAAAAAAAAAAAAAAAAAAAAAAAAATCAAACTAAAAAATGTTGAGAAATACATTATTCATTATAATTCATTATAATAAATAATAATAATAATAGCAATAACAGTAGCAATAGCAATAACATTAATAATGATAATAATAATATAATAATATTATTAATGATAATAATAATAATTACAATAACAATTACAATAACAATTACAATAAAACAACAAAACAATAATAATAACTTTTTTCTTTTATTTATTTACTAATATCTTTAGCCAGGATGACACAATCATTTTAAAGAAATGTTTTTCGTTGTGGTCCTGGAAAAAAATAAAAAAATAAAAATAAAAAAAATAAATAAAAAAATAAATAAAGAAATAAAATAATAATAATAATAATAATAATAATATTAATAATGATAATAACAATCATAATAACAATAATAATAAACAACAAAAAAATAAACAAAACACAAAAGAACACACCCAGAGTCAGGCATTAATAATCATAATCATCAGTGCAATTTTTTTTTCTTTCCCTTTTCATTCTTTTTTTCCCCTCCATTTCCTCCTCAGAAATCACGAAAATGGCATCCATTGACTCACTAAATACGTGTCAAAGCACTTAGAAATATCTAAAAAACATGCTCCAATCATCTCGGAGTCATCCATGCATTCAAGCCATTCATCAACGACTCTGTGTAAACATGTAACTGTAAAGTGATTCTTAAGAAACGCAAATTGATCAATATTGATTAAATCATAATCAATAAGATAGGAAGTCAATTGAGCTTGCACCTCTTTCTCAACAATTTTAAATAAATTCGTTTTATGAATTAGTTTACCTTATCATTCTTACGGCAATATAACATGGGGGGTTACAATAAACAAATTTGAAACATTATGTCGATGGACAAGTTCCGAAAGCACAAACTTGATCATTTCTTTCGTCTTCAAAACGCGCTCATTTGCAGTGATGTTTCCTACAGAGCTCACACCATTAAGAACATATTCCATAATACTACGCTATACGACTTAAATAAACTGCAAACTGCCAACTTTATGTTTCGATTGTCCAGCGGCTGTGGGTGGGGGGGGGGACTTCCACAGTCAGGGGAAAAACAGCAATTCGTCGGGGGAAAACATTTTTTTTGTATTTTCTATACATAGGCCTATTAGTAGACTCTAAAATCGATTAAATAAGCCTTTGAAACCCTTAAATTGCCACTTTGCTCTCGTCGGAGATATCGCCCCTCCCGTCGGGGACCTCGGACCCCAATTCGGGCAAATCCTGTCGCAACCACCGCTTCAGATTTTACCATTCTATTCAAATTTATTTCGGTTTAAAATTACATACATCAAAAAATTACATACATCAAAATTACAAGAACAATAAAAACAAAGAGTGCTGCCAACCAAGGATGACCAAAAGTACACAAACGTGCCACGGTCATGTGGCTCTCCGAGGCAGCACAATTTGGAGCCACCGGTTAGGCCCGGAGACCAGGGCCCCGCTTGGGAAAGCTGACCCACCTTCCTGTCGGGGAGAAAAGAAAATTTGTCGGGTAAACTAAAATGTATATGTAATTTTAACATAATGTGAGATTCCATTCAGTTAAAATAAGCTTTTTAAATCCCTATACCAAAATGTCCAGAGGCTAGGCCCAGGGACCCAATCGAGGTGTTCTGTGCTGCCCTGGCCCCGTCTTTATAGGCCTATGTTACCGTCGGAAACATCCCCCTCTGGGACATCGGACCTCTGTTTGGCACATCCTGGTGGCACAACTGGATTTTAATGCAGTGGATTAAACATGTTGTATTATGGGTATTTTTAGAAACTATATGTACTGTATATGCTTCTTTTGGGAAATCCCAGAATCTTATAGTCATGAGGTAGACATATTTTAGGAGCCTCACTAACGAATACCTCCCTGTGCAAATGAGTTTCTTTATATTCTCGATAAATGATTTATTCCTTGTTTAATTTTATCTAAATAACACAATTATGGTACTAACGTTTAAAGTATTGAATGCTATCTGATCTTCGGACGCGACGCCACAACGACATCGATGGACTAAAATATTTGAACAGGTCAGACAATAAACTTTCCCCAAATGATAGTAACATAAGTTTCTTGCTACAGGGCGGCGTAGCTACAGCAGGTATGACAAATTATTCACTGGGCCCTTTTGTCGGATGATCAGGGACAACAGTAGTTGTCCGCATGTTATATGATTTATGTTATCTCTTTTGTATAAAATATATATATATATATATATATATGAAACCCACACAACGTCAACTCAGGAATGTATTATTTCTGTTATAATTATGTCAGTTAAAGATATAAAAATAAAATAAATAAATAATATAAATAAAAAGAATAAAAATACATTAGAAGAGGTGACTAATATTTACTCTCTGGACTTATGAGGGAATCAAACAGGCAGTGAATGTCATATATGAGCAAACATAATAGCAAAAATAATAGGCCTAATTAGTTTTACGATCGCCCAATATTATCTCATTGTTGAGTTTACTGACACAGTGGGAAGTGCTTAACATAATACCAAGCAAATGTACATATAGTACTACCCCTAGATGGTTGCAGTATAGAATTATACTTAATATTTTACCAACGAGAAATTACCTCTTTAGATTTTTTTTTTTTTTTTTTTTTTTTGAATTGTAAAGATTATAAAATATGTAGAGATTTGGATACCTGGAAAAATAAAAACCTTCACTTAAATTACAATTTTCAAAGCAAAACATACTGGGTATAAATTAAAAAAAAAATAACTCAAATAATATTAATCTCTCCCCTCAACCTTTGATATATTGTTTTCGTTTTGGTCGTCACTACATACTATTCCTCAAAGCTTTAAATAAATGTGATAAAAAAAAATCAACTCACGGCCATTGTACAAACTTCTTAAGATCACTACCGGTATTGAAAATAAAAATTGATTTACAAATACAATGTAGGCCTAATTGTATTACCGTACTCGCGCGAATAAGCGATCCGTTTGAATAAGCGCCCCTCTCGAATGAGTGCCCCTCCTAACTTGAAAATTTCCTTAAGCGCCCCGTTTGAATAAGCGCCCCTTCTAATTTGAATAAAGGCCCCCTCAATAATTCAATCAATCCTGGACTGTGATGTTGGCATGATTTGAGGTGTGGAGTGGAATCACATTCTCCTTTAGTCAATATAAAAAATATGAGGATATTTATCTTGGACAGATGAGAGCTCCCCGGACAGACAGTACATTTCCAACTCTCATCTTCTTACATTTTTCTAGAGCCTTGTCTTACTGCTTTTCCGACAATTTTTTTTTTAGAACAATATTGGAAATTGATTTACAAATACAATGTCTCTGCAGCTATGATTTATGTATAATAACCTGTTTACATATAAGAAGCGGTAGGCCTATAAAAAGTATTAGTTTATAAAATATATTCTATTTAAATGATTTGAAAAGAAAGGCACTTGTACAATTGTTCTTTTATTTTTTCCTCTTTTATATTATTTTCTATTCATTATCAATGCTGTTTTTTGAATGATGAAATAAATGTTTAAAAATGCGTTTTAGATAAAATATATTTTCCACTATTGACTATTCTATTTGTCTAATCACAATGAAAGAGAGCTTACCAAGTAAACCTGTAATTGGACATAAGGCGGTGATCCAAGCGTCGCCTAGGTCATATAAATCTGACTGCGATTCTTGCTGCGTATCATCGTTAACAAGTTTAGAACGCTTTACTAAGTTACGCATCCGGTAGAGGTCGAAGAACCAGCCTAAACCACACAAACCTAATGTGCATAGGTACAGATAACCCCATCTTGTGCGTTTCAGGTAAAAGTGATGAGCACCGAAGAACCCCAATGGGAACATTAAGATATATGCATCTAATAGTACAGCATGGAACTTTTTCAAGTCTGAATTATTAGAAGCCATTTTTCTTTTTGTCGTTCTTCGACCAAAAATGATAGGCCTATGTCTATAAGCATTTCGGAATTTCCAACCTAATAATTCGTCTATATTTAGTTTAATTGTTAAACGCTAAACGGAAGACATGACAACATTTCTATGCCAAAGCCAAATGACGCTCATAATAAATATTTTCACGTGCAAATTCTTTTTCATATTGAGTCTTGGCCAACCTCCAGTAAGAACGATGGGGTTTTCCGCTTTTACACCAGTCTCGGCGTGAGGTAATTAAAGCATGCACCAGTCTGACTGTTGTTCTTCTATCAAGGGATTTATTTATGCTGGTTTTTTTTATGATTCCTGAATATGAAGCTCTACAGATGTTTTGATGAATCAATTACAGAATCCAAGTTCCTGAGTTTTGAGAATTTGGAAACAAAATGGATTATCTCCATCTTTGACTAGTTCAGATATCTTTATTTATTTTATTTTTACCCAGTCATCAGCATGCTGACTGGGTTCTGTTTCCTAGCAGTTTCTTTCTTTCTGGCAACATTTTAAAAGGCTACTAGTGGCAAACTACTGGACCGATTTTATTAAAACTTGGTCAGTAGAACCGGTGCCACCTCCCATTTATGTGTTGTTCACAACTTGAGGTCAAAGGTCACATAAGGGGAATTAGGGTCAAAAAAACCAAAAACCGTATAAAAGACTACTTGTCTCACAAATAACGTAGCACAGTCTTGTCCTTTGCACATATACATTGGCATAAGGCAGAGTCTATAGGGTGTTCAGGGATAAGGGGTCAAAGGTCATTAAGGGGTAATTTTCCTCTTTATTCTGGCAACATTTCAAAACGCTATTAGTGCCAAGCGGTTGTGCCGATTTCAACCAAACCTGGTCAGTATAATCGGTGACACCTCTCATACATGGGGTGTTCACTGCTTGGGGTCAAAGGTCACATAGGGGTCATTAGGGTAAAAAACTTTCAAAAAAATAAATAAAAGACTTCTGTCACAAATAACATAGCACAGTCTTGTCCTGGGCACATATGTATTGGCATAAGGTAGGGACGTTATGGTGTTCAGCGATTTACGGTCAAAGGTCATTAAAGGGTTATTCTTTTGTTCTCAATAGTAACATTTAAAAATGCTACTAATGGCAAACCATTGGAATAAATTCAATCAAATTTCGTCATTAAGAACCGGTGATACCTCCTACACCCCAGTCTGGGATCAGGGGTCACATAGGGTTCATCGGGGTTAAATTTTCAAAATAGCCCAATTGAGCTCAAATTTACCAGGAATGATCCTTAGGACCTTCTAAACACGAAAAAAATACTCTTCACCCCATATGTCAAAGCTCATAGGTCAAAGGTTCAAAATGTTACTAATGGCAAACGAATAAACCAAATTCAATCAAAGTTGATCATTAAGAACCAGTGACACCTCCTACACCCCTGTCTGTCATCAGTGGTTACGTAGGGGGTCATCGGGGTTAAATTTTCAAAATAGCCCAACTGAGCTCGAATTTACCAAGAATGATCATTAGGGCCTTCTAAATATGAAAAACTACTCTTCATCTATAGGTAAAAATTCACAAGGGTCACTATAGTGAAAATTATCAAATATTGCTAGTGACTAACGATTGGACCAGTTGCATTAGAACATGGGGTGTTCCCAGGTTGAGGTTAAAGGTCACAGTGGTTATCTCTTAAAAAATGACTGGGTTCATGTTCTATTGAACATAGTATCTCTAGTTATTTTTATATTTATTATCCCGTCCAACAGCAAATACAAAATTTGCTACTTACTAGTGGAAACACAAACAACAAACGGATACATAAATATTGTAAACGTGTGGAATAAAAACAGAAGAATATAACTAATAACAATAATAGTACTAATAATAACAGTATAGTACTAATAATAATAATATTATTATTAATAATAATAATAATAGATTTTAACTAATTATCTTAGTTTTAACTGTGATATCTCTATTTAAAACGAAGATATCTCTAATTGAAACTAAGATATATTTGTTAATGGACTAATCTACAATTTATTGTTGCAAACATGCTTTTCGGTGGGCCCTGTCTATCTGGAGGGGCCTATTATACAAGTTATTTTATATTCATGAAGCTACTATATGACTTCATATTTGCTGTAACTGGGTCCCCTTGGATTCGCCACTGGGTACATTAGCAGATGGAGGATCTATACCACCTTAGCCCCCACCCCTCCCATGGTTGGGGCTGAGGTAAGAAAATTTGTGATAATGGCACTTCAGATAGCGGGAAATTACACTCTCAGACTTAAAATTTGAACAAAATTTTCCTTATATATTTCCAATTTNNNCCCGCCCTTGAATGCGCCACAGATTTCCGAACAAAGTCGAAGTCGAGATTGCTTCCACGATCTCAATGAATTATTTATCATGAGGGGTATCCTTGATATAGGTTCCCAGACAAAAAATTCAAATTATCCTTCTATGTCGACCTAGCCAGGAAATGATAGTTCAACTGTGGCGGATCCAGGAAGTCGAAACAGAGGGGACCCAGGGAGGATTTTTTGCGCAGATTATGGCACCTCCAGATGGTCGGAAATGGCACTCTCAGATTAAAAGTTAATAAAATTTTGTATGTTTTATCCATTTCTTTTTTTATAATTTTGAAAAAAAAATAGGAGGTTGGGGGGCCCGTGCTGACTGGGTTCCCCTTGAGTCTGCCACTGTTCAATATAAAACTTGACATCGCCTTTCATTTTGTATCACATTTGATTAATTCCTAACGTCAATTGAAATTTTTTTTTATTCGAAAGATTTTTTCTACTCAATACAGTTTTTACAACCTATAACGCATTAACTACAGTGTACTGTAAATTCTGTAGTTAGCCTTCAGAGAACTTTATTTTAAAAAACGGCCTAATTATTTTATTGTTTTCGTTAGATTAGATGGTGTTTAAATGTGGTTATATTCCGCTAGTCTGAAGGTTTACTGTAAGCCAATCAGTTACACTTACTATACATCTTCGTGGTTAGCATAAAGAGAACTAGAGCGTCGCTCCATTAAGAGTGCATTCATCCCCATTTTCATGATTGAGGGTGGATTTCAAGGAAACTTTACAGACTCGCTATACAGACATCAATTAACATTTGGTTGCTCAACTCAAAAAGGGAACTTGTAATGGTCGTTAGAAAAAGAAAAAAAAAACTATATTTTATAATGATAATAAAAGGTCAATTTATAAGACGCAAATAAACAAGGTGTCTAAGCACCAAATAATAATAATAATAATAATAATAATAATAATAATAATAATAATAATAATAATAATAATAATAATAATAATAATAATAATAATAATAATGACATTGCAGCGTACGTAAAATGTTTGTCACTGGTGCTGGGGAAGACCCCCAGCTTCCGCCGCTGTTGCCAGCACCCCTCTCGTTGGCACTGTCCTACCTACTAATCAGCTCATCAAATGGAAGCAGTGGCGTGGCTACGGATAGTGCAAAGGACTGTGGGCCCCTATTAGGGGGCCCATTCATATTTCAATAATATTCAAATTTAAGTCTGTGAGTACCATTTCCGGCCATTACACTGGTGCCATAATCATACATTTTCTTACCGCACCCCAACCATGGTGTAATAATAATTACTCAGTCGTTCATCATGAATGCAACAACTTTATTCAGCCAGAAAGCAGCATACATAGTGTACAACATCATTGCATCTTTCTCTTTCTTGATTATTTTAATGGTTCATTTCTTACTATCTTATCTATAGACTATCACAGATATCATACAATGATTCATATAGTGATTATTGTCACACTTGTCATAGTGATTGTCATACCTTGTACTTCTAACTTCTGGATCATCGCCACTGCAACTGTTAATTTTTTTTTGCCACCATGATTAGATTCAAGGGGGACCGAGCCGGCCTGCATTATTTTTCCCATACAGTTAATAAAGGGCGCTATTGTAGGTTAGTTAGGTGAACTGAACATCAATATGCATGCCTCACCTCCTCTCGCGAAAGCGGTGTTGTGGTGTATCGAGTAAGTGCTTATGCGTAAGAAAGCTCGGTGTAGGCTAAAATGTAGCCAAGACAGTGTGAAAAATAATTAACAGGCCCTATGGTTCAGAACCCCTATTCTAGCAACCCCTCCTCTTTTCTGGCGAATCCCCACCCTCAAATTTCCCAAAACAAGTAATCAAACCCGATCAGTGCACTGCAGACCCACCAAGACTCGGACATTTTTAAACATATCTACTTTTATAGCATTACTTAGATCCATAAAAAAAAGCACAAAAATCCTCAGGCTTTGGCGTTTTCACCGACCCACCGGGACTTTGACCCTGGACCCACGCCCAGAGAACCTGCCACCCCCCCCCCCCCTTGAAAGAATCTGGCTACGGGCCTATTGACTACTGTATCCCTATTATTACTAGGCAAAATTTATGTACAGCATGGTCTTTGAAAGTATATTATTGAATCTGGCAATTTGTTAAGTACAAGTACGCCGTATATTTCAAGTTTCAAAGTCAGCATTCATGTTTATCAGTTCACGTAATTGACCTTAATTAGCGTCCTGTATAATTTCTGCCTAAAAGTAATGCCGCCGACCCACATAAAAAAAAAGAGAGAGAGAAAAGGAATATTTTAATCAAATGTAGGTGTCGTAATCATAAAATTGTCTTATCTCTGCTCTCACAATCTTTTAAAGTCCCTGGGCTCTCTCTATTTCAAATGGACCACCACAAAAAACGAAACATCTGATAACGTGAATCAGTATACCTAATCCTAAAATTTTCATTCTTTAAAATTCAAAACACAGCTTCACAATTTAAAACGTTACAGTTATAGGAGGATCCCGGGGGATCCCAGCCCCTCCCTCCATCTCCACCACTAGCCATAACTCAAGCCTACATACACGACGGTTTGTTTGACAATAAGAAACGTAATCAGTCATGTCAAATAATTGAAATGTATTTTCTTATATTTTATTTTGTCGTATGCTCTCCTATGGAAGGTTAATAAAATCTATTTGATTTATAACGCCCTCTTATGAGCCAATAGAAATAGCCAAACATTCATGACGTCATTACTATTAATATAGGCATACATACTGTACATATTAAATTAATATATAAAGTATTCTCAATCATTTGCATAAATCCAATAACGACGTATCATGCGGGACAGGGTGGTGCCGGCGAATTGTGGTACTGTAATAATATAAGGGTCTAATGCTAATATTTTTGAGCTGCTATTTTACAGTTTTGGAAAAAGATCTGTATGAGGCGCCTTACAAACCTGTGATCGATTCTTCGATCGATTAATTGATAGATTAGTCGGGCAGATTGATTGATAGATTGACTGACTGACTGACTATTTATTTATTTATTTATTTATTTATTGAACCCGGGATACCTTTAAATAAGAGCAGGGATACCTCCGTATTCCTGTCTATCCCGATAATGTGCACCCAATTTATGGTTACTCTTTCTTTGATCTCTCTGTGTTGTGTTGACCACAGTTAAACGAGTCGGTACTTACCTCAAAATGTGCTAGCTAGAACACTTCCCTGTATAAGAAAAGCTTTTTCATCGTATTTCTACTCGGGTTTACTCTGCGTTAATCGCTTTCACATGCACCTAGAGTGAGATCTCATCCATCTATCATGTATGTAAAAATAATTTGTATTATATCATTGAAATAATTAGGCTACAGTACAAAATCAATGTAATTAAAATATGCGTCGGCCTATATGAATAAGAAAGGACATCAAGTGTGTACTCAAAACCAGGGAACAGTGAAATCAAGATTACAGGTCGACTTCAAGAGAGACATGGGCCTTGTGATATGCACTTTACAAACCCCTATACCCCAGTTTGTACTGGGGGCTCCATTTTGGTACACAGTACTCTGTTTCTATACGGTACATTTTCACTGTAAAACAGATCTTACAAAATATACCATTTATCGGAAAGATAACAAGCACTGCCATCTCATTCCAGTGACAAAATCAATAAAAAGTTCAAAAGAAATAAAATCAGTGAAATGCAATTAATATAAATAATGAAACAAAAAACTGGATCCGGGCCTGTTGTACTGATATGCGGCCTACATTGGAGTAGGGCTACCCTCTTGTACGTGAAAATACAGCATAGGCCTATAGCAGGCCTAGCCTAGTTTGGCATGAGAGAAATGTTTCTCTTGAATAAAATAGGTGGATGCATGCATATTGAAAACATAAACTTAATGCACTACCGGTATTACATGACGGAAGAATAGCCATATTGATTGAGAGAGAGAGAGAGAGAGATCGAGATCGAGATCGAGAGAGAGAGAGAGAGAGAGAGAGAGAGACCCTAGCTAACTAAACTAAATCTGAACCTAGGTCTATCTCTCATCATAATTATAGGCTAGGCCTGTAGGCCTAGGCTAGCCCAGTATGATTAGGCCTTGCTTATTTCATGGCTTGTGCCAAGGTGTATCTTTATGTTTTACCGGATCAATTTAAAACATGCTATTTATAGCTGATGTTTGAGTTTAATGCAATGGGTAGGCATAGGCCTACTCGGAAGACAGGAACACACTGCTCACTCATTTTGTTGAGCGTGTGATGAGAGAAGCACTGCGCGATGACGTAATAAAGCTGCGGTACAGAATAGATGGGTACTGTATTTACGTGACGTAAACAACCCGGAAACATGGCAAAACAGGTACTGATTTTCGGTGTGTTTTTTTGGTGTTTTTTCGTTGTTATATCCATACTTGTCAACCTTGAGATATTTCAAAGAGTAAGATCGGGTGACACATAAAGAGTGCCGAAGGCACGAACAGTAACTGGGGCCAGGGCGCTTCTAGGCTTAAATGGCATATCTAATCGATTAGTGAGTTTATAATTATCTCAGATACAGTTATTGAAAGATACTTTAAGATTACGAAAGGCATCTTCCCTTCTTATGAAAATTCATTACAAATTGAAAAAGAAACAAAATTTGCTCAAATTTTAGGATAAGCGTAAGTTACGGCGAATGCGTACGGGTTGACAGGTCTATATCCAATATCCAGCCTAGAAAAGTAGCGGAATGTGGTCGTGACATAGAAACCCCAGTGTATGAGATATGAGTACATTCCTTCCAGCGGTTTCAGAGGAGATAGGTGAACTTACAACCGGGCGTTAGTAGAATTAATATAGGCCTATAGATATTTTTAAAAATTCTTAGTAATTATTTAAAAAACAAAGGTATTCAACTTTTTTTTAAATTAATGTTTTCCTCAGGATCTGACGTCGCTTAATAGTAATTGTGGCGTCAGTAGATTTTGGTGTCTTGAAAAAGACGTTCTTACAAAGACGAAAATGTCCTTATATACATCAATTCATTACGGAAATCCATAATTTTCCAGAAATAAGCCTATTTATTATTTAGTTAGTTTTTATAAGAATATAATTCTACTTGGTTATTACATAGTTTGATTAATCTTAATTAATTTTAATTAATATATTTAACAATCATAACAAAGATATCACAGACAATTGTATCGAAAACAAGTCGATGCTCACATTATCTTATATCTCGTAAGTTTGTCTTATTTTTGTAAGATTTGATTTTGGATTCTGACGTGCGCGCCCCTGTTCTTGCGTTATTATGCCTAAGACGGCAATGCGAAGCACCATGATCGCAGATTTTGGCATTTATTTCTTCAATCAACTTGTTCATTCTGAACAGGTCCACCAGCATCCTAAGCCGCACATCCCAACTGTTAGGAAGTACATGATTCCCCACCCAATCCTCTTTAGGTAGAACTGATGAAGGCCTAATATACCGAGTGTGTTCAACGCCAAGACATACATATAAATATCATAACGTTTGTCATCCAGACTGCCGTTTTTAGCTCATTTCAAAAGGCGCTTCATTCTGAAGATGTCGAACATCCAACCAAATCCGAATAGTCCTACATTACACGTATACAACACACCCCAACCAGTGACGTAATGGTGGAACCTGTTAAAATTAAGCATAATACCGCTGCTATCATATTTTAAATTATCAATTCATATAATTATATGAAAATAAGTTTAGTTCACTAGAATAAAACACATTTATTAAGTATTATATGTCTCTCTCTATTCAAAGACACCTTGAAAGACCACCTCCAATTCTGAGACCACTTTTCTGTGGTCCCAAATTAACAAATGTCTGTTATTTTTATTATTCTATTTAGAGACCAAAGCTGCTAGAAACCACAACAACCCCGGTCCCAAAAGTGGTCTTTAATTGGACGGAAACCTATATTTTATTAGCATTCACCCATAAGCCGTTGGGGGATATAGTACGGTAACTGGGTGCATTTGCATGAATTTTATTTTTTTTTAAGAGAGGAAAACAGGTTAAAATATATAAAAATAATATAACCAAAATATTAATAACTACAAGGTTTGTGTGCGTAAATTCTCTTAATACGAATTAAGGGTAGCAGAATTTCCTTGCCATACAAATTACAGCTCCCACTAATGAGTCAGTCGAGAAATACGGGTAGCTGAAATTTTTCACGCAAATCTGATTACGCGAAACCATATCGAAATTTCACGTTCTACTCCTAACTCTGGGTTGTGCTTCGCACACGCCGCTGATGGGGGCCTTCCGGGAACCATGTGTCGAGTCCAGTCCAATAGTAACAAAGTTTATTTACTGTACTGTATATTATAATTGTGGTTATTTCAAAGCCTAAAAGCACAGTGATGTAACCCATTGCGCCAGATAACGTCGGAGATGTGACACTTACTGTCTGAAAAACTGTAACAACACAGATCATCAAAGTCTCGAGCTCAAGAAGTGAATTACATTACATTGGTTACAGCATCACGCATTGATTCCTGTGGTTAGACCAAAGTGGGTTTGATTCACTAAAAGATCATGTAAAAGGAATGAGTTGTTGATCGTACCCTTGCTACAATCACCCAATCATTTTTTCCTTGCCAAAATTGTCTTTCTGCCCATAATCCAATTTCAGGTAGGCCTATGTTGTTTGTGTAACTATTTTGTCTTTCATTTGTTTGTTCGTACAGAGAGTTGTTCGGGGGTATAAATTCCACCTGATCAAACAATACACTGGACGATCCGGCAAGTGTAAATACGGTCTTGCTCTCCTGGGGGGATTTGAAGAAAAAACATGGCCTAATTGAGTCATCAGTTGAACTTTCCAATGTGGTTAGCTGTCCCTCTCCTAATTCATCACTTTGTGACAACGAGGCTCATACCTTTGACCTCTAGAGACCTTAGAGTATATATCATATTTGCCGCATATTAACAAAAAGCGTCTACTAATCTATGTAGAAACTTCCTGTTTCATATATCTTCAACATATCACAAATATATAATTTCTCTAAGGGAAATTTACAGTAGGCCTAATTAGAAGGTCCTATCATCTAATCGCCTTCATTTTACTCAAACATAATATACACAATTGTTTTTATAATAACCAATCGGTGTGAATTTCTGGAATTTTGGTGTTCTCTTTTTAAATTTTTAAACAATTATTGTAATACACTTATATACACTCTTTTATTGGCTGTCTGTTCGCAATTTTTAATTTATATATTTATCTAAATAAATAATAAAGACATTGAATACAAAATTAGACGTCGGAAAAGCTCATTTCCCGCCATCTAGAAATTCACATTTTCTCGGAGGAGGATCCCGACCCCCTTTTATTTTTGGGGTTCATTGATTCATGGAAAAAAATACGTATGCAGAGTATGTATACCGGTACACACATAATAGGCCTCTTTACTGTAATAAAAATAAAAAAAAAATACCTGACCGTTTTCAAGAGGGAGAAACCTTGAATTCTAAAGAACTTTAAAGTCATTAAAAGAGGAGTCGGGAAAGCTCATTTCCCGTCATCTAGGAATCAAGGTTTCCCCTGGGAGAACCCCCGGACCCCCTCCCTTTCTTTTTGGGATTTATCGATTCACGGAAAAATGAATACGTATGCAACTACTTAATTTTGTGTATGATGTATACACACATAATAAAGAATGAGAAAAACTTACCTGACAGTTTTCAAGAGGGGAAAACCTTGAATTTTGAAGAACTTAGAAATATAAAAGACGTTTCAAAAGTCGGGAAGCTCATTTCCGGCCATCTATAAATCAAGATTTTAAAAGGGGTAACCGGAAACCCCTTTCTCTTTGGGGTTCATCGATTCATGGAATCGTTTTCAATAGTGGAAAACTTTGAATTTTGAAGAACTTTGAAGTCATTAAAAGACACCTCACCGGGAAAGCTCATTTCCCCCTTTTAGGAATCAAACTTTTTGCTGGGGAGCCCCGAACCCCCATTTCTTTTTGGGATTTATCGATTAATGGAATAAGAATATGTATAGGTATGCAATCACTCAATTTTTTTTATGGTGACACACATAATGCCTATCATTTACTGTAATAAAAGTGAGAAAAATTTACCTGACTGTTTTTAAGAGGGTAAAACCTTGAATTTTGAAGAACTTAAGATTCATAAAAAGACACCTCAGAAGTCTGGAAAGTCATCTCTAGGAATCAAAATATTCCTGAGGGAGAACCCCCCCCCCCCACCTTTCTCTTTGAGTTTATCGATTTATGGGAAAACAAAAACGTATGTAACTACTCATTTGGTTTTTTTTGTATGTATGTATACACACATAACAGGCCTATTGACAAAAATAAGAATGAGAGAATTTGCCTAACCGCTTTCAAGAGGTGGAAAACCTTTTTTGTCATTAAAAGACACCTATAGCTCAAAGTCGGAAAAGCTCATTTCCTGCCATCTAGGAATCAAAATTTTCCGTGGGGAGAAAAATTGTGCCCCCTCCCCCTAAAATCGAACCCATTCATATTCAAATTCATCTTACTAGTGGGCCCCCACCCCAATTTGAAAAATGTTCCGCCGGCCCTGCATTATAAAGCGCCACCAAAAAGCAACTGAGAATTTTATTTATTTTAGTATAGTTATAAAATGTGTTTTATCAGTCTTTTTATTTTCTTTTTCTAAAGGCTTAATTTATATAATATGCCAGCAAATTATAAATTTCCTTTGTGTGCGGTATGATGTTATATACGAAAAACATACCGGTAATATATAAATCAATAATTATGATGATTTTTTTTTTGCTGCAGCTCGCTTTATTTATAATTATTTGGGTAAGTACATCAGAGATTTAATAAGTGTATCGTGTAAAGTGGTGACGTCATTCACAGAAATATAGACTTTAAATTCATGCAGGGCCTATCAACATGCACACACAATTTGAGAGCCTTTTTATTTGTTGAACGGACAGTCCCAAGCATAGACTGTGTATTTTGAACCTATTCAACGTTCAGATATTCATATACCATTAGTGTAGGTCGGTGGATATTCGCACTTTCAATTACAATTTAATAGTTGAAATAAGAGACGTGATAACTCTTTTTCTTTTACATTATAAAGCATCACCAAAAAGCAACTGAGAATTTTATTTATTTTAGTATAGTCATAAAATATATTTTATCAGCCTTTTTAATTTTTTTTTCTAAAGTCTTAATTTATATAATATACCAGCAAATTTTAAATGTCTTTTGTGTGAGGTATGGCGTTTGATACCCGCAATAATTAGTTAATGGGAGCAGTTTATACAGACTACATTGAAGTCTAAGATCTCTTTGTGATTCGTACTAATAAAATGTTTACGATACATGATGGTAGCTTTCGTATGGAGAAGCACATTTACTCAATTCAAAATAATATTTTTTTTTTTAGAAATAGCAGAAAAAGGACTCTGAATTTTCAATTTAACTAAACAACTGACCAATCAGAACGTCTTACAATTATTATTATTATAATTTTTAGTTTTGTCTATTCTTCTACTTCTATTAGAAATATCTAGCATTTTCATTCCATAATCCTTTTTGAAATTTCGATCACTTTGGTTCCCAACCCTCACACCTTGGGAAATCTAATGGCGGCTTCGGCATCTCACTTGGTTCACCAAACTGCAGAACTATAACCATTCCTCCCTATCAAAACCAAGAAAATTTGTTTTGTAAAATTGTATGAATTTTAATATAATAACTGTTTGTATACAGTATAAGCATTACCTACACCAACAATACATCACCTTCCTGATTACACATATTTTTCTTAGTATATTGGGCAAAACATA
Organism: Anneissia japonica; assembly: GCF_011630105.1. Taxonomy (NCBI): domain Eukaryota; kingdom Metazoa; phylum Echinodermata; class Crinoidea; order Comatulida; family Comatulidae; genus Anneissia; species Anneissia japonica. The sequence continues at coordinate 1,080,904 of NW_022757135.1, forward strand.
CATGTGTTTCCAGATGCTACTCATTATACCTGGATCATCAGTGAACCACGAAAAACACGGCTCGAAAATAAGGTGAATTTTGGAACTTCATATTTTTCGAGGTGCACCATCATTGTGTAATACAATGTAGCTGACGGTTACTTGAGTCTGCTCAACCATGAAGCCTCTGTGGTCTAATGGTTATAACGCTCGGCTTGACAGTGAGAAGTCGCAGGTTCGAGCTATGCTACACGATGTACCATCACTTCCTTTATTCGAACAATGAATTTACCTTTCTTTGATTATA
>NW_022757135.1:1081350-1084714 GCF_011630105.1 Anneissia japonica
TATATATATTGATGTAACATGTTTACATACTTCACCGTGATTCGTAGTATGACAATGAAAGAACCAGTAACCCGGATTTTCTGCCTTCATTCTCAAGATGGCGTATCCATTAGAAGGCACCATTACTGTATCTTTTAATGCAGCTTTTACAGGAGAATTTCTGAACAGACCACCTGCATTAAAATGTGTATTTAATATGATTAAAAAAATAACAGTATAAAAACATCGTTCAAACATCTAGAATATTTTACAGACACTCAGAATTTTAAATTAGTTAACAAAATATTTTGATTAAATTAAATTAATGGTGTTAACTACTAATTAATCTAATGATATAATTAGTAAAGCTAACCCCACTATATAATCATAAAATTTAAATTCATTTTATTTCTTAAATCACCTTGTTTGTCGAGTTGAATGACATCTTCGAGTGTCATCTTTTTAGTGTGAAATGAATTTAGTCCAATGAGTCGGAAGCTGCCACCATGCATATGCATTGGATGTTGTATAACATCTCCATCAGTATTAAGTAATATAATTTCTACCACCTGAAATGTAAAGTATGTCGATATATTTATTATTAATATATATTCCTGTTTTTGGCCAATTCTGTTATTACGTATGTCACACAACGAATAATAATAATAATAATAATAATAATAATAATAATAATAATAATAATAATAATAATAATAATAATAATAATAATATAGGCCTAAGTTTCTAAATTAAGTTTCATTATAAGGCTTAGGAAGTGGAATTGTTATTAGTCATGAGGAAAAAAAATTAAATACAGTGGTAGGAAATGAAAAAATCTGGGATGGAAAGTTATTAAACTCCACTCGTTAAACACATTTGCAAAATAGTAATAATACAAATTTAAACTCCTAATAATAATAATTATAGATTTCAAACAAAGAAGATCCAGAAAGTCATCCAAAATATCAGTAAGCACTGAGAGAGGGTACAGCTCAGGGGTTCAGTTAGCCCGGCTATCTTGCAGGTCTATAGTTTCATATTTACTTATAATAAAACATCGTTGACATACTCACATTTCCGAGTTTTATTTTTAAAATATGTGTACATATACATTGTTCAATGCCGCACGAATAGTACAATGTTTTGTTCCCAGCTGATTGACAAATATCCGAGTAATTTGGCGCATTCGTCACAAATGGTAATAATGGAGGATTATATATAACATTATCGACAGCAAGAGCGCCATTTCGATAGCCGGGGTCCGTAGGCGTTTTATATGTAGCGTACGACCTCAATGTAATGTAATGCCTTGAATCAACACGATAGAGTTCTTGATCACCAGGGTCTGTAAAAAACAGAAGTATACGTACATAGAGCCTTCAATTTATGTGGACATAATACCACACTGGTCTTCAAAAATTCTATGCAATTTTTAGATCATTGAATACAGCAAAGCCTAAAAACATTAAAATGCAATATTATTATTATTATTATTATTATTATTATTATTATTATTATTATTAATGAAAGTGAAGGGAAACAGCATAAAACAGAAGGACTGTTTTAAATACTTGGGAAGTTGGATTTCGTCTGATGGACGATCGAATAAGGATATCCAGTATAGGATTGGTGTAGCAAAGCAAACATTTAGGGATATGAAGAACCTTTTTTGTGCGGGGAGAATTGGAATGAAATTGAAGAAAAGATTACTGAAATGCTATATCTGGTCAGTGCTTACGTATGGATGTGAGTCCTGGACAATAAACAAGGCAATGGAAAAGAAATTAAAAGCTGTGGAAATGTGGTTCTACAGAAGAATGTTGAAGATTTCGTGGGAAAAGAAAATGACAAATGGAGAAGTGTTGCAAAAAGCGAAAACAGAAAGGCAGTTGATGAACACCATAAGAGAAAGACAATGGAGATTTGTTGGACATATTCAAAGAGAAGAAGGTGGAATTGAAAGACATATCATCGAGATGAAATTAAAGGGGAAAAGGGCGAGAGGAAGGCAAAGGATGAAGATGCTTGATTGGATGAAAGAAAAGCTGAATGTGAAGAATGATGTAGAGCTTGGGAATTTTGCGAGAGATAGAAAGAGATGGAAAAAGACAGGACAGACACTGACAGACAATCCATGAACGCCTACGGCATAATATGCTATGGTACATGAAGAAGAATATCATTCATGATGATGCCATAATTACATAATTAATTTCGAATGATTTCGATGGTGTATATTTTAAGTATCCATTCTATTTTCTTATGTGCAATGTTGCTGTGTTAAGTATGGTGTTGGTCTTTTCATAGTCATTTTAGTCACATTTAATATTTTGTTTTTCAAATTTAAGTATATTTTTTTCATGTTTGGGGAGACTTGGGCATTGTTAGGAGGAACAGCTTACCTGTACAAAACTTCCTGGTAATTTTATTTTTATTTTTATTTATAGTTTATTACTTCATATTAGGCCTATATATTAAAGTTGGATTTTACAAAATCTGAATAAATAAATAAATTATATAGGTTGTAAAGAAAAATACAATTCAGGAAATTATGAACTAAAATTTATATTATATTATATCATATTATATTATAATTTATCAAAATATTAAATTTCAACAGAGGTGCAGTGGTGGTTTAAACAGAAACGAGGAGTCCAGCATGTCCGACAGCGGGGTCCGAACCAGGAGCCTCGATCAGGGTCCAGGAATAAAAAAATGCTGTTATACTTCATGGGGACGAGTTTTATGGTTTGAATAGGCCCAAGTTGTGCTTTTAGAACACAATATTAGGGAATGGCATCAAAATAACATTTTTGGATAGGCAAATTAATATTTTTGGTCTGACGACCGTAGCTGCAGATGAAGGAGGGAGGGGGAAATTGTATAGACCTATCAGAGGCATGAAAAAGCTTTCCCAGCAACTGCCCCCGCCGGCACCACCACAACAGCAAAGGTGACCTATTTCAACCAAAATGTCAACAACATGTCAAGGTAAAACTACTTGATATTTAGAGAGAATTCAGATTCTTACCTGAAGAAACAACGTCTATTGCAGAGAACGTCCCTTTCGAAAGATTCCCCATATATTGCGGTGCAGGATCCAGAGCATATGATGCGCATGTTGGTTTATCCAAAGGACTAGATTTGTATTTCAGGATGAACGTTGCATTATCGTTAGTGCACGAGCTATTTCCGTAACCAAATGCATATATGCAATACGTTGATGGCGCGGCGTTGGCATGTAGCACGAAGTCGTACCTATGTAGTCAATTTCAATGTAGTATTGTTATAAAAACATTTTTTTTCGCCAAAGAGGTTATGTGTTCATTGTTATTTGTCTGTTTGCCTGTTTGTCTCGGATTATGCAAAACGAATTAAAATGAAT
>NW_022757135.1:1084802-1095841 GCF_011630105.1 Anneissia japonica
CCGCTGTGATCATCAACATCATTATTTTTTATATTATTATCAACAGTGGCGGATCCATGAAGCGGCTCGGAGAGGGACTTCCACAGGTAGAAAAATACTACCTCAGCCCCACCATGGTTGGGGCTAAAGTAAGAAAACTTATGGTGGGGTGGAGGGCACCGGCCCGCCTATTGAATCCGCTTATGATTAATGTATATATCAAAAAATTAAAATTTTAATAGAATTTTCTTTTTTCTTAATTTACAAAAAAAAGTTTTTGACAAATTTAGGTGAGAGGAGGAAGCCCCCCTGAATCCACCTATGATCAATGCACTTATAAGTAGCAACGGGTAATGTGGCATGGGATTATATGACACATGGTACTGTTGTGACGTGCCTACGATAGCAACGTGTCGACCAACTAAATTTGGCTCGAGCAGGGGAGTAGTAAAAACACGCACTTCTCACCAATGAAATGTTGTGATTATCATATTAATATTTATGATGTAAAGTAATAATATTTACCATATTCTTGCGTATTGTTACTTCTTCAATAACATAATAGTGGTAAATATAAGATTAACTAACCTTTCTCCTTGACCTATCGTTAAGTAATCTGTTTCGTATGGGATTGTTTCTCCGCCATCAGTACTAATAATCGTCATGCTGTGTTTTTCAATATGAAATGACGTCGTGCATACTGCTATAAATGCGCCTATTAATCGTATTCTATACCGCTTTCCTGCTTCAACTTCAAATATTTGTCTCGGTGTTTTAAATACCTGACCAGTTTCGTCCAAAAATTCGATTTTTTCTCCTTTACCATTCATAAGGATAGTAACTATCTGAAATCTAGCATTTAAAGCGGGAACACTAACTTTAAGTTCAATTTCCAACGATGTCATATCAGCCCAATCTGTTATCATCATGGTATGTTCCGGTAGATCGAAATCATACGCTTCGCTGTTGAACTCTATTTTTCGAGACTTCCTCACAATCAATGGGCCTGATGCGCCACTTCCCCTCTGGTAACCTGCGTGTGAGTGCCACCAATGTGTCCCAGCGGGCTCAGCAATAAACTCGTAGACAAACGATGACCCACGTGCAATTGCGCATTGCGTCGCACGTGGGACGCCGTCCATCCAGTTAGTGTTAGTTTGATGAATCCCGTGCCAATGCATTGTTACTCCAGCACCGGATTGTAAGTTGTTTGTTACCTTCACTCGTATTGTATCACCTTCGCAAGCCTGACAGAAATTTTTAGAAATAATATAACAAGACAAAGGAAGTGAAAAAGCGCATCTAGTGGTGGACTGGGATAAACTTCTTAATTTTGTTCGTACTTTTGCACTGATATTTGGAACTTTTTACTGTTAATGCTATGTTTCATGTAACATTTCCAATAGTGTTTGAATGGTGTACGTATAAGGAAAATACAATAGCACGTTTGTTCCTTTATTGAAATAAAATGTTGCCTTTAACAATTAATTTCAATATTCCTTGTATAATGATAAAGTAGTTTTCAGATACCATGATATAATCAATAATGTTTTTTTTATCCTGATTTGCACTTATGCGCAGACAACGCTGTGTGAATGATCAACTAGACGCAGTAATACCATTAACCTAGGTCAAATTAAGCAGTAAAGTGGAACCGTGGTTGAGTCATTGCTCAAAATTTAATATTGATATCGATGATCAGAAATATCAATGTATCACTACTTTTACCCTAAAAACAGTGAATGTCGCAGACTTATTTATTATTTATGCTCCATCTCCTTACTGCTAAACCGCAGCCATTTTGTTTTGTCGAGTATATACAAGATTTTCTATTCGACAGGTAGTCTTCGTTAAGTGGGATTTTACCACTGCACAAGTGGGCGTGGCTTAATGAAGAACGACCAGTCAAATACGGCCATTATAATTTTTGGCTTAAGGATTACATAACCTCCATCATTTTATAACATTTCCCCTAGTAGTTTAATTTTGGTCAATATGCTTTATCTTGTAAAGTATTTCTTGATGTTGCTATAAAACAAATTGTGAATATTCTGTTATTTTTTCTTATGTTCATATAAAATAGAAATATAAGTTTTGATTTTAGTTTTATTCATGTGCTATTTGTCGGTAGTTTATAACACTTTTGCACTTCTTAATTATCAATATGTTTATTATATTATTTTTATATTGTTGCATTATCATTATAATATAAAATATTACCATAATGCTTGGTCCAGGAAAAGATCCATTTACAGTTATCACAGGTCTTGAAGACCCGTCAACAGGCACACACTTTTCGAGATCACAGTCTTCCTTCTTAAACGGACATTCCCCACAATAACCTGACATAGTTTGGTGCCATTCGACGTTAAATTCATATTCGCATACCATTGGTTTAGATGGATATCCGCACTCCCGGTAGCAATTGCTTAAAATCTCAGGCGTATTGGTGAGAACTTCTTTCCTTTTACACTCCAAGGGTTTACCTAAAATCAATTGAACATATTGTTTGATTTAACATAACTCTGGACTAGACTCTAAAATCGATTAAATAAGCCATTTTTTTTCTCCCTAGCTCTTTTTGACACTTTTTTACGCATTGATTTCTGTATATTTTTATCCTCATATTTTATACGGTAACTATGGCCTTAATGCTAATGAATCAATATTCAAAGAATTTTTGGTTGTAAATGATGTGCTTCATATTAATGACTTGCCTTGTATTGTGTACTGTGATTTTCAATGTTCTGTGTATGAAGAATGTATTTTATACGTAAATGATGATAAAGAAATTACGTAAAATTGTTTGAGTGAAGGTGGGTGTTCCCCACGAAAGATACAAAAAAAAAATAAGGCTTTGAAATATTGTCATATTTTTCGGGGGCTTCGCCATCTGGAACACTTTCGAAACATTTTGCTCGCGTCGGAGACATCGTCAACTTGTTAGCGGCGTAAATTATTGTTTGTTCACTGTTTGTTAAACTCAGTTTCCCTACAATCTCTACACGTTATCGCCGACAGCTTTCAGTGATGCTGATTGGTGGTCGAATTGGGAAGCCTTCCCGATTACGTCGGGGACTGTTAAGCAATATTGCACTGAAAACACTGTAGCGACAGTGTAGCAATTTTAAGGAACCAGGCTTTAGTTGAAAAAATGTGGGCCGGGGTTGGCTTGGCAACTCTTGAATCCGCCTCTGCACTACAAATATTTCACGGAAAGCATTGTCGCGAGAGTGTTGCGATTGTATAAAAATCAAGCTTTACGGAAAGCCTACTAAATACAAGATTGTCTAATGACAGGTATTCACTAAAAAATGCCTTACCCGTTTTCAGTAGAAGTAAGATCAATACTGCTACCAGAAGTTGAGACATGGCAACGTTGTTTCTGTATCGTCTGACTGTTAATTTATTCATTATTGAGAGCATTCGATGTAAATAGCTTACGTATTATAGTGTTATAGTATTATACAAATCTTTATGAAGTTTCTGATGGTACGGACTACAGTGTCATGTCTGCTAAATGTCTATAGTTTGACGGCTACAATAGAAAAGTCGGTATCTACCAGTACTAGTAACTGGAATATGATAATAACTCCATAAATACACATTTAATTATAATCTATATGATTATTTTATACTACACCATAAGTATATGGATTAATTTACCCTGAACAGCTCAGAGAGATTCAATCTTTCAGGGAAGTTTCAAGACACGATATACGTGCATGTATAATGAAAAATAACTTTAAATGATATTTTTGTTCTTATATTAATATGGTACCAAATTCAAATGTATTATTAACACATGGATGTAGTTCGGCTAATTGTAATGTTTTAGTTTAATGTATCAGTGGTAGATTCATGAGGGCCCAGCCAGCCCCGGCTCCACCTAAGTTGTTGTTTAAAATAATCACTTTTAAAAATAAAAAGGCCTAAACAAGTAAACAGGAAGGCCAAAACTAAACTTTAGAGGCATGCCTCAATAAAAAAAAATTAAAAAAAGCCAAATGATTTATCCAGATAAATTATTATTATTATTATTATTATTATTATTATTATTATTATTATTATTATTATTAATATTATTATTATTATTATTATTATTATTATTATTATTATTAATACTCAGCAAAAAATGGAAAAAGCAGAAGCAGATATACATTTTCTCATAATATAACGGTTCAGGCATTATTAAAAAAAATCCGTATATTATATATACAGAAAATATATACAGTACATTAGATTAAAGGAAGGTTTCTGATCAATTAAAATGTTAGTTAAGAAAGGAAAAACAAATGCTAAAAAAACTTTTCAAATGCTAAAATGTTTCTTGTTTCTTTAAAATGTGGTTTAAAAGTTATCAGAGTTAAACGGGAACACACAATATTTTAAAAAAATAATTAAAAAATTTAAAAAACGTTAAAAAAAATTGAGAAAGCCAGATTACTTACTAAATCAATTATATCCAACAGTTTTTTTCTATTCTTCTACCTTTATATCCGATGTTAGTCTTCCTTATCATAATAATATAATATTATGTTGTATTCAGGCTATAAATATAAACTATACATTTATATCTAGCATTCTCATTTTTCATAATCTTTTTAAAAATGTTTGCAAGCCCTACTTTGCCTTATTAAAGTTTGTTGTCAGAGATCACTTCGGTTCCCAATCCTCACACCTTGGGAAATCTAATGGAAGCTTTGGCATTTCACTTGGTTCACCAAACTGCAGAACTATAACCATTCCTCTCTATGAAAATAACCAAAAGGGTTTGTTGTGAAAAATTTTATATATATTTTAATATATAAGCATTTATATAGAGTATAAGCATTTTAAGCCTACATCATATATACATATATATATATACATACATATGATTTTTATGTTATTATGCTGCTCATTGTTATCTTTATTATAATATTAGCAGTGGTATCATCATCATTATTGTCATTTCACCGTTCCCCAGTTTTTCCTCAAACAACTTTTTTCTGTCAAAAATCAGCTCTACAACATATCAACATTTGTTTTCCTCCGGGGCCTGACTTTAATACATTAGACTAGTTACTATCCGGAACACAACATTACGTGATGATAAACATCAGTTTAGAAGAGTAGGCCTATACTCTATGTTCAAATGTGGACTGAGGGAAACTCCACTGTCGTAGACTTCGCTCGATGCTGATACGAATAATGATTGATAGCAGTGGCGATCTAGGGGGAGTGAATAGGGTAGCTAACCACCCCCTTTCGGTTACTGTTAAACAAATTCGTCTTCGTGTTTGTGTGTGTGGGGGGAAGGGGGTGCTTCACGTGAATGTAAGTTACGTGTAGAATAGAAGGCTACACTGTAAAACATGCACTTCCATTTTAAGCTTTTCAGATGCCATCTAAGAGTGTCTAGCCGTCTACTAATTCCAAAAACAAGAAAAAAAATTCTCAAATAGGAGTGGAATAAATTCCCCTCAAACCCCCCCCCCCATCCCATTTGTGTTCGTCTCGCATTATTCACTCCCGTTTGTTAAATCATAGATCCGCCATTGGATATGGCTACGTACTATATAAATTTATTTATTTTATGTGATGCCAGTATCGAGCGAAGCCTTAGCTTACACAAAAGAAGAAAAGTTATGAATAATTCATGAAATTTTACCAAACTTACCTACGAAAAAATAACTTTAGATAAGGAATGGAGGTTCGAGGTTTGATTAGCAATCACATTATAACAAGCAATGCCTTCAAGGTGTGGTGAAATGATGGGAGAGGATGATGGAGTTATGTGTGGCACATTGGGGAGTCTGTACAGATAATAGTTCACAATTGTGGTTATTGGTAATCCTCAGAAGTATAGAATAACCCCCATACTGTTTTAAATATTTTATTCATTTATTATTTATTTATTAATCTATCACAATAATTCTGAGAACAATAACGTCAATTATTACCGAATTATTACGATTCGGCTATTCTAATTCAACCCTCATCTTCGTCGGTCGCCCTCTCCTGTTCCTGTTTGTTTCGAGGTTGGCGACGAGGCCTTGTCGAGACTCCTAGACGGTAGCCTCTTCTTCCTCGGTCTCAGTCGCCTCTTGCATAATGTAAACTCATTAGCTGTCATGAATATTTATAACAACTGGAACTTCTCGTTATAAATATTCATGACAGCTAATGAGTTTACATTATGCATGAGTATTTATAACAACGGGAACTTCTCGTTGTTATAAATATTCATGACAGCTAATGAATATTTATAACAACTGGAACTTCTCGGCAAACTGCACATTTTCTATAATAGGCAAGTGCGATGCCAGTGGGTCTAGCCTAGGTTAGTATTTTGTTCCTCGAAAGATTCGCCGTGTAGATAATACCATTGACGAGAAAGGTTTGGATGTGAAAGAGAAAATGAGTAACAAGAGGAAGAGGAATTAGTTCTAGGCCTAGGTGACGTCAATGTAGACCTAGTAGTATTTTCAGAGTTAGAGGTAGTGCAAGCCAAACCTAGAAAAGCCTACGGTTCGAGAAAGAGACCACATCTAGGCCTAATAAGCTGGCCTAGATTTGTTGCTGGACATCAAGACGCAAATTATGCACAAGCATGTTAACATATTATTATATATCACATACAATGACAATCCTAATTAGGGCCTAGGCCTATGGCACAGGCCTAGGCACAATCATTTATTTCTAGGCTTAAACTGTTATTATTATTATTATTAGGCCTATTATTATTACAGGTATTATTATTATTATAAAAATGAGGCTCTCAGAATGATTAAAGTTTTAAATTTAAAATAAAATGTAAAGACATTAATATTATTAATTTCAGAAAAGTCTAGGGGTAGGCCAAGTGATTTTATTTTCTAGAGAATAAGCTAAAATAGGCCTGGGCCAACTTCCAAATTTATGCTGTAATTTAAGCCTAGAAATAAATTACTGTGCGTAGACCTAGACCATAGGTCTAATTATTATTGTATATTAATATTATAAGTTAACCTTCTTTTTGCATTTTGCGTCTTGATGTCCAGCAACAAATCTAGATGTACAATGTCTCTTTTTCGTAGGCTTTTACTATGCAGTATATGGCATGCACTACCTCAAACTCTGAATATACTACTACTACTAGTACCGTACTAAGCCTAGACCTACATTGACTTTATCTAGGCCTAGGGTAGGCCTAATTCCTCTTCCTCTTTTTTACTCATTTTCTCTTTCACATCCAAATCTTTCTCATCGATGGTATTATCATCTACACGGCGGATCTTTTCAGGAACAAAAATAAGGCCCGCTATAATACTACACTGGCACCGCACTTGCCGAGAATTTTCAGTTGATTATTAATATTCATGACAGAACTCAGTGCAGTATGACAGCTAATGAGTTTATATTATGCATGAATCGACTGAGACCGTGGAATAAGAGACTACCCTCCTAGACTCAGCTAAGGATATGATCGGACCGAATTGAATTAAGTCACTTTTTGGTTGAAGAAAATGGTTTGATTTTAGTATTATTCGATGAGAAGTTTATATGAACATCATTGTTTGTATTTAAAATATTGTCATTGTCACTTTTACGGATTCGTAGCGTTTTTTAAGTAGCGTCACACTTTTGGTACAATACTGCAGGTATACTTCATCCTGCCTCGCATGAATGGGTGTCCCGAAAGCTCAGACATACGAAAGCTAAGACCTAGGATTACGAGATAGGCCTATATTATCAGACCCACTAGAAATATCAGCCCCGAAAATTAAGACCTCAACTAAGTATGCCAGGATTTCTGACAATGATACCTTTTTTCGAAAGCTAATATCAATAGAACTGACTAATCATGAAATAAACACCAGTATGTATCATCGATACCAGCTAGGCCCGTATTTGCGACAAAAACAAACAAACCGTTGTACGTGTACAGGCTATTCACACTCCACGGAACCGTACCGGTACGGTTTTACGGTTTCGACAGCGGTTTCTAATGCACATCGTGCGAATATCCAATACATGATTCTCGATCGTTCTCGATAACATCTCTATAGTTAGTCCTATCAAGACAAAAAAATTGGTCCGTGGCCAAAATCGGTCCGTACTTATGTGTTCTTAATAATAATAATAATAATAATAATAATAGGCCTAATAATAATGATAATAGTAACAATAATAATGATAATAGTAATAATAATGATAATGATGAAGATAATAATAATAGGTCGATTTATAAGGCAGAAATAAACAAAGTCTCTAAGCGCCATGTCCAAGTCTTCAGGGGCGGGGATCCAGAGATTTTCTGACGGGGGGGGGGGGGCGGCACAATACCAAGTTCTCGCCGCCACGCCCACCTCTTAGCCCCACCATGGTTGGTGTAAATAAGTGGGAAATAATCGAGCTGTTTTTTCTCTCCACTGCTGGATCGCCTATGAACTCATGGGTACACTTTTTCCTCTTTTTAATTCAAATTTTTCTCACTCTTTTTTATTTTTCGGTTTGACTGATGGGGTGGGGGAACGGGCCCTCATGCCCTCCCCCTGCTGGATCCGCCACTGGTCCTGGTTTGATGTTCCATGCTTTTAGTAATTTTATCTTTTGTATTATATAATATTTTGAAACCGAATATAAAACAAACAGGTAAAGAAAGGCAAGGTGAACAGACTAGTGCAGGAAAACCAAAACTATTGCCCGTATGTTTTCGCTACTGCACAGTTCAGTTAAAAACGTAATTTAACGTTGTGATGATGGTGGTGGTGGTGGTACCATAACAATGAAATAAATGTAACCAATTTGATGTTTCCTTTTTTGCAATTTTGCTGTCCGAATTTTCTCTACTGTTTGTTTCTTGTGCAATTTGGTGTTAAAATAACTATTTTTATATTATGAGAGTGATTTTTGACATCACATGTCATCAATTACTGTATAGAAACCACTCTGACAATAAGAAAAGTACCATAAATACTGTATTCATGATTCATTCCTGAATCAAGAAGGTGATATTTTGAATCTATAGCGCCACCAATATCCACTGCCTCAAACGTTTAGAAAAAAAATCGCAGCCGGGCCATCCCACCCCTAAATTTTCAAAATTATTTAAAGAAAAAAAAAAAGAAGAAAAAAAAAAGGAATATATCAATCAAATTTAGGTACCATAATCATAAAATTGTTTTACCTCTGCTCTCGCAATCGTTGAAAGTCCTTCCCTAGGCTCCCTCTATTTCGAATGGACCGTCACATAAAATGAAACACTTCTTACGATGAATTATCTGATAACGTGAATCAGTATACTTAATATTAGAATTTGCAGTCTTTAAAATTCAAAATGCAGCTCCAAAAATTTAAAACGTCATAGTTTTTGGAGGATCCCGGGGACTGACTGACTGGCCGGCCGGCCGGCCTATGTATTCATTTATTGAACCGGGATATCTTTAAATAAGAGCAAGGATACCTTTGTATTCTTGTCTATCCCAATGTGGACTAGATAAATGTGCACCCATTTTATGGTTACTCTCTCTTTGATCTCTCTGTGTTGTGTTGACCACAGTTAAACGAGATGAGTCGGTACTTAACTCAAAATGTGTAAATCAAGTAACATTTATAAATAGCATGTTAACAAAATGAAAAATAGGTGCAGGGCTTCTCTAAATAGTTGCTCCCCCAAAAAAATATTATATTTATCAAATATGGTAAACTTAACAAAACTGAATCAAAATGAAGCTTTCAAAAGAAAAGGCAAAGAAAGTGACATTTAAATTATAGATTTTTTTTTTCTTCTGAGGTCGAGATTATGCTAAATTTTTCTAAAATTATGCTAGATGCTAAATGGGTTTGAATTATGTCAAAAAGCATAATTATGCTAGGTCTGGTCACCATGTCACTAAACCACTGGTTATCGCCAAAAACGGATATAGTAAAAACACTCGTTTACCTATCACTGTGTTCCACTTGGACCGGTTTAGGCTCGTGTTGTGTTTAAGCCACGTATCAACATGTAAAGAGCTTCGCAAGTGCAAGTGATTACCATGGTTGATATACAAATTACTATTTGTAAAATTATTTTAGAGCCAAATTTCACGCACATATTTTAACTCGATCCTAACAATGATGTAAATAATTGTGAACTCTCTAAATAAACTCAATGTTTAAAAGATGTTTAATTGGTCGGAGCCCTCAATACACAAAAACATTGTGGTACTGAATTCTATTTTGTCTACCTTCTTTTCTAATTCATATATTCTACGGAACAAGTTGTTTTGTCTCATGTTATTCCTTTTATTAGATAATTATCGCAATATGACTGGGCTACTACCGTTCAAAACATTCAAAAACCAATTGACAGTGCTATGCACTTTCTAAACCAATGCTATGCCTTTAAGTTCAAGACGAGAACTACTCACACAAAAGTACAGTACCGTAGTTGAAAATATAGCCTGAGTATCCCTTTATTTATGAGGTAAGCCTACTGTAGATAATAGACACCAAGCCCGGAATGTAACAATGAAATTTCTGCAAATTAACTGTTACTTGATCGCTTATTTAAGCAGATTCAGTAAAAGAAAAGATGTGAAACGAAGAAAACATTTTGGATTTCCTGTAAAGGTCCGGCGGATATAAGAAATTATTTTTAAAAAAAAGTTTTTGGTTTAGTGGTCAGGCTTTAAAAGATTGTCAGGAAATGAAGGTTTGTGAATGCTTGTCTGACGACCCTTACTATTCACAACCTTCTCTATTGCGGGGAAAAAGACAGCCTCTTTATTCGACACAACTGACCTAATTATTTATCAGTCCTTCTTGACTTAATCTAGCAATTGAATTGGAATTTGATGTTTCGAATTAGGCCTAAATCATCTGGTGACAATGAATTGTATAAGTTTTATAGTATCTCTGAAAAAAATATGTAAGCTATGTGTTCAAAGACTATATTCCGTAGTGAATTTTGATTACTTATGAATTAGACCGGTCGGATTTGGAGGAAGGTGTCACATTTTTGCAGAATTTACCAGACCAACTTTTTCTAATGTATTTTTTGACGTAGATTACGAATCTGATTGTTGATCGGTCCGGGGAGGGGGCTTTTT
>NW_022757135.1:1099020-1113900 GCF_011630105.1 Anneissia japonica
GTATCCACTCCACTCCGCTACATGACATTCCTGGATACTGCCCCTGGAAGCTGATGAATATATAATAAATATATAAAATTATGTTGATGTAGTAATAGAGTATAAAGAAGAATTAGATATATGTGCTTGTACAAGCATGCCACCCTAGAGTAGACTCGCAGACGATAACTAAATTTTTCATGCATAGGCACCTTCAAGGTGATGAATTGTAAACTGAATTGATGTTTACCAAATTTGAAACACTATTTGTAAATATCAAACACTTTATATTTTTGGCTTTGTTTTTTAATTGATTTTATTATTTATAAGGCTTGACGCGAGAAATATAAATCGATTGGTACTTAAACTGATGTAGGTTGCCAAACCGAAATGCCAGCTCCAAAATGCAGAAACCTAGTGTGATTTACCTCACAGCATAAACACCACCGCCCGTCAAGTAATGGAAGCCAGCAGTTGAAGTATCGAAGCCTGATTCTAAAATTAATATTATAATTAATTAACAGTTATATTTGACACGTTAGCCGACGTACTACCTCACGACGCTTTTATAGAATTTGAAACGCTTAGCAACGTTGTTTTTTAACTTCAGTGATTACTAGGTCTATTACATCTCCAATAGAAATATATATTTTTTTCTTATGAAATAGCAAGTAAATTAAGTAAAGGAGGTTGTCGAAGGATTGTGCGTATTATATTACATATAATACGCGGATACACTGTCTTTACCATCAGCATTTGATAACAAGGTATTATAAAATTATTATTTCGGTTTATAGGA
This sequence comes from Anneissia japonica, assembly GCF_011630105.1. Classification (NCBI taxonomy): domain Eukaryota; kingdom Metazoa; phylum Echinodermata; class Crinoidea; order Comatulida; family Comatulidae; genus Anneissia; species Anneissia japonica. Next base: position 1,099,799 of record NW_022757135.1, read on the forward strand.
ATTTAAACAAAAAGGATTATTTTTTTTACATGCTCTCTTGCGAAACTTTCTGTTCATCTCTTTACGGACAATTGCGTTTGCATTCATCTGTGCTCAAGTTACAGAGGTTGGAGCGCAAGCTGTTACTGTATAACGATAGTATCGTCCTGCGAGTGACCTACGTCAGATTGTGAGGTACCATGGCTCATTAGAGCTGAGGCTCGTACAAACGATTTACAAATCAATTTCTAGTCATTGCTTTCAAAACTAGTTATGAAACGCAAAAGCAAAATTATGATAATAAAATATAATAACCGTTTTTTCGATGTCGATTTTACTATTTATTCATTTTGCAAAAGGTAGTCCCTTTGTCAACTAAAGTATACTTTTTGACAATAGAATAAATGAATCAAGTTTATCTAAATTTGAAAATGAATTTTGAATTAACAAAGTACTTACAGTATATTTAAAGTACCCATTACCGTCATCATCAACACATCTACACAACCATTAATATCATAACCATCAACATCATCATAATCATCATCATTATTATATTTTATTATTATTATTATTATTATTATTATTATTATTATATCATTATTGTTATATTATTGTATTATTTTTATTATTACCATTACAATCATCATCATCATAATCACCATCATCATCATCATAGGCCTATTAATATTATCATCATCATCACTATCATAATTATCATATGAGCAATTGCTATGTTGTGTGTCAATGTATGTGACAAAAAAATTGACACTCGCTGCGCTCCATACTAAAGGATTTGCATAATCGTAGGATAGGCAGTATAAAAGCAGGGTGCGTCGTTGAGTACCATACCGGGAAACCAAAAGACACAGTCCGGACGCCAAACCTGAATCACCCTGTAAGTCTTATCAATAGGCCCTACACAAGAATAATAAAACATCATGAGGGAAATTGTACATCTGCAAGCTGGACAATGTGGAAACCAAATCGGATCTAAGGTAGAATAATTTTTTACATTCTTAAATACCATTTAATGTTAATGATAATGGCTTGAAAGTTATTGTCTGATTCTGTCATGTTTTACTCAAATAAAATGGTAATATTTTTTTGAAGCCAATATCAAGCACATTTCGTGCATAATGCGAATTATATTATGGCTGTTGATAGCATTAAAGAGAAGTTTTGTAGTGACTCACTGATCGCATATCCTGCTATAAAAATAACTCTGCCTATAGTTATAGGCTTACCTCAGCACAGAAATGAGGTTATCACTGTTCTTATTTTAAATGTATTCACTGGTGCTAAATTTGACGCCTTTTGGTATACAATAACCTTCACCTATCCCCACTCTATCGACCGGTGGTCAACTGATTCTCATTGAATTATGCGATTCCATATTTCATATGCAGGCATTCCTACGTGATTAATATTGATGTACGTTACTATTGATTTCTCGATACGAATACTAGTATTCATGTTATAACCCAATGGAATATAACTTGATAACTACCCTTGATCACCATCGAGGTTGAATTGCAATGTTATTTGTAAGTAAATGGCAAAAAAAAAAAAAAAAACCCAATTTATACCAGCTTGTGCAAATGTAACATTCGTTAATATTTAATCTGCATTATAACTTACTCATATGGCTATACCACGAACAGCACCTCCCATGCCAGTCTGCTACAATGGCTTAGCCCTGAATCGAATTATTTTCTAAACCGTTAAACTTCGTTACAACCTTAGGTGATATAAATTCGATTTAGGGGTCAAAAGCTTTTACAGGAAAACACATAACCGATATTTTTAATTGTATTACCATTTTACTCCGACTATTGCATATTACTAGATGGAACAACAAAACAATTTGTTTTATTAAGTTAGATTCAAAGAGCAAAATATTAAATACATCAATTGTTAATAATTCAACGTTGAATACCAACTTTGTTTTACACAATAAATGATAATATAATAATAATAATATGAAATATTTAATATAATATTTAAGTTATTTTCTTACAAGGAGGATAAAAGGATACAAGAATCTTTTATTGTCACATTTATAGTTAGGCATGCATTTAATAACATATTAGGATGATGCTGTTATTTTAATTAACTAATCTGATACAGCAGTTCATCTAATTATAGTGCATTACGTGCAGTGGTTTGTTTGTTTGGAATATTCAAAGTAATGTTATATTTACCGCCTGTGGTGAATTCAAAAATAAAAAAAACACACAAAAGGACTGCTTATATCATGGAGGGAAAAGTGGGTGTGGTGGGCGTCGCTAAAAACCCCAGAAAATATGACAATTTAGTGGTTTCAAAGGCTTATTTAATCGATTTTAGAGTCTATTAAATGTACGAAATACATAGGCCCTATAATTTTTTTGAATTTCTTTTTCTCCCGGACGGTTTTTCTCCCCGACGTGGGGGTGGGGGGGGGGGGGCAAGGCCTCCCCGACGGAGAGCTGTAGCTCCCAGCCCCCGTAGCGCCGCCATAAGTCTGAATAGAGTGTACTTGTATATAGGCCTATAATGGTTATGCTATTATTATATGCTGCAATGGTTGTCGAGAAATTAACTTATAAGATTTATGGGGAAACGGCCATTTCCGTTAAATACTTCCGTGCAAAACCTCAGAATGTGAAGACTGCCCCTTGCTGCTAGCCAAAATGTTAGTGGAAACCCTTCAACGTATCTGTGTAACTGCGTTACTGATTAGACATACAGAGTTATTGCACTCAATACCTCCTGTACCAATATTATTTCTAATAACTATTAATTATTAATTAGTCATTCATTTTATTAACATTATTTTTATAAAGCAGTATACTTCTTTCCTGCAATTAGGCCTATAACGGGAATATCGTTAGTTATAGGGAACGTTATTTTATCATGTCTATCCTGTGACAATGAACTAAGTTTAATTGTATGAATAATCAATAACAAATTGTCGATTTCAATTCTACTATTCACGAAGGCCTGTATATAATATTTCAGATAATTAATGAAACCCTGTTCAAATAAAGGAACAATGATGTAAAGATTAATATTATTATTATTATTACAGTATTATTATTATTTATTATTATTATAATTAATATTATTACTATTATTATTATTATTATTATTATTATTATTATTATTATTATTATTATTATTATTATTATCATCTGGCTTTAGGAAGGCCAAGAATTGCCAAGTAGTCAACTTAATCACTATTCAAATTGTCATATCCCTTCACAAGACAAACATAAACACAAGATTCTCTACAAAAACTAAGTCTCATTGTGAAGCTTGGGGAATGGAGTTGTTTTGGTCATGAGAAAAACAAATCCTGTTACCGTGACAGGAATTGAACCAGGACTTTTTAAGTTGTTTAAGTTTCTCCGACCGAAAGAAACTGAAACCGCCATTTCACGTTGTTATTGCAAGTTGATAGACATAACCACTAGACCACGGATGCACGAAGATATAATATCGCCGATACAATCCAACCAAGGATAATTCTTCTGGCAATTTTATCTTGAGCGTGGAGCATCGCGTGATGACACTATCTAGTAATACAATAATCAAACTTATTGCTGAATCCTCTATTTTGTTTTATTGCTCTGATGTACCACGTAGCACCCTGTTGATGATAGTGTTTTCTTATCTGTTCATCACTATATTATTGTTAAACATATAAAAATATTGTTATTCAGTCATAAAAAACAATTGTGATGGGTTTTTGTTTTTCAGTTTTGGGAAGTAATTTCTGATGAGCATGGCGTTGATCCAACAGGTACATACCATGGTGATTCCGACCTTCAGCTGGAAAGAATAAATGTGTACTACAACGAAGCAACAGGTAAGCCTATGTTCATATCTGTTTCAACAATTATATGCACAATTCAATATGATATTCTCCGGAAACCAGATACAGTAAATGCTAAATACTTCACTCACAAAAGGTAAATACTATATACAACTATTAATATTCTAAATATTTGAGGCCAATATAAAATATTAATAATCTACATCGTGTAAATTTGTAAATTTTTGCTGCTTGTTGGATGTTGAAATAAAATAATACAGAGAAAGGTAAAAGTAGCTCATATAAACTTATTTCTATAATGGCGACCATGGCTTTCTAATGGCATCTTTCCAATTTTATGTGGTATCACATTTCCTGTCGTAATTCGCTGTTAGATATTCATATTCACAGTCACACATATTTTATATTTGAAGTAAAAAATGTACATGTACATACATAGCGGCATCATCCTAACGTCGGTTGGAATTCATTATTTATACATATTTTGTTAATGATTAACTATCTTAGTTAATACGACTTTTTCTAATTACTTTATCAGGTGGTAAATATGTACCCCGAGGTGTCCTTGTAGATCTTGAGCCGGGCACGATGGACTCTGTCAGGTCGGGTCCATTTGGACAAATCTTTAGGCCAGACAACTTTGTTTTCGGACAAAGTGGAGCTGGAAACAACTGGGCAAAGGGACATTACACAGAGGGCGCTGAGCTCGTTGATGCTGTACTGGATGTAGTACGCAAAGAGGCCGAGGGTTGCGATTGTCTTCAGGTAAATCGTGTATTTAAGGGTACAGCCGAATGCGGGTTAAATCAAGGTCGGATCAAAGTTGGTGAAAGGGGACAAAAAGGGGGAGCACAGCATTATAAAACATGTAAATTTTCGATTTGAAATAACCATGTACCGGATCCGCTCCTGGTTAAACAAACTACCAGAAAATCTTAAACTTGGCAGACTTTACATATATTTTAGCATTTGTACATAACATTGTGATAACATTTCGAATAGATAAAGTGATTCTATAATGACAAGTTATATTATATATATTATATCACATATATATTTTTCTGATTACAAAATGTGTTGTAATAAGTCTAATCTCATTAAGAAATATTATAAAATATAATTACTGTTATACGATCAAACCTAAAATGGTTTTCATGTTTCTAATTTTTTTGTACTTTTCTACACAGGGATTCCAATTAACACATTCTCTTGGAGGCGGAACTGGCTCCGGTATGGGAACACTCCTTATTAGCAAAATCCGCGAAGAGTACCCCGACAGAATAATGAACACATTCAGCGTTGTACCGTCACCCAAAGTATCGGACACAGTTGTGGAACCATACAATGCCACACTGTCCGTTCATCAACTCGTAGAGAACACAGACGAAACATACTGTATTGATAATGAGGCTCTGTATGACATCTGTTTCCGAACACTAAAACTGACAACTCCTACATACGGTGACTTAAATCATCTGGTATCGGTGACAATGAGTGGTGTGACAACATGTCTCCGGTTTCCTGGTCAACTCAATGCAGATTTGCGAAAACTCGCAGTCAATATGGTTCCTTTCCCACGTTTGCATTTCTTTATGCCTGGTTTTGCCCCATTGACCAGTCGTGGAAGCCAACAGTACCGCGCCCTTACCGTACCAGAGTTGACACAGCAGATGTTTGATGCCAAAAACATGATGGCCGCTTGTGATCCACGTCACGGCAGGTACCTCACAGTCGCTGCCATCTTCCGGGGACGTATGTCCATGAAGGAAGTTGACGAGCAGATGTTGAACATCCAGAACAAGAACAGTAGCTACTTCGTCGAATGGATCCCCAACAACGTAAAAACAGCTGTCTGTGACATTCCACCACGTGGTCTTAAAATGTCTTCCACTTTCATCGGCAATAGTACATCAATCCAGGAATTATTCAAGAGAATCTCCGAGCAGTTCACCGCTATGTTCCGTCGCAAGGCTTTCTTGCATTGGTACACGGGTGAAGGCATGGACGAGATGGAATTTACTGAAGCTGAGAGTAACATGAACGATCTTGTATCTGAGTACCAACAGTATCAAGATGCCACTGCTGATGACGAAGGCGAGTTTGAAGACGACGAGGAAGAAGATGAGGAGGAGGCATAATTTAATTAAATATTTTAACTTAATTTTACCGCTTTGCTCCTGCATGCAACAAAATTCATGTTTTAATACATTACCTTAGCCACCTTTTTGTATAGAAGTTCATTATCTAACATTAACAGAAATGTTCGCAAAATCAAAGCACACATATAGGCCTACACAAGTGGGTTTCTGAATACTGGTACTTTATTAGAAATCTAATTTCAATTAGGCCTAGCTATGCATCTTACTTCCGCAATATAATGTACTTCAACTCTTACTTAAAATACGGTAAGTTATTATGATGTATATCCAAGATATAAATAACACGTACTGGTTACACATTCAATGCCATCATAAAATGTCTCAACATCCAAAGACAAGATACACGTATTTGGTAAAAACTTAAAGTCACGAAATAATTAGGGAGAATTTCATATCTAGCAACGTGAGCCTAGAACAGATTCACAGTCCATGATTAATCTGCGTTCTCTGGCATAACGTAGGTTCACGACAAAGAGCATCCTAAAATTCAGACGACGAAAATTCTACGTCCTCGGATGCACCATGGAGGAAATATATTTATATTTATTTATCTTAATATATTTCCCCAATGGATGCACATACGTATTATACAAACTTACCGTCAAACGAAAAATAAAGATGATGCTATATAAAAGAAGATATGTGTTTATTGATGTATTATTATATTGTGAAGTAAAGTACAGTAATTGAGAATGTTCTATACCTATATCCCGAAGTTCCATTGGCCTGTCAGGAAAAATTGGTCCGGTGCCAATAGTAGTTATGGAACGCGTACAGTGCCTTTTTCTGAGCTGCGAGTCTAGCTTTAGCATTCACCTGCCCATTTACCGTTCAGCGACCCATACATTCGGCGCACACATTTGGTATGCGGCGGAGACTACTTATTCGGCAGCGAATATACACTGGCGACTCAGCATGAAGCGACGACTTTAACATTCGGCGACATCGGCTTTCGGTGACTATATCATTTGTCGATCATTTGATAAAACGAGTAATATTCAACGTCTGCGTACAAGACTAACTTTCTTAACGCGGTTTAAAGCCAGGCTCCGGAGGAAAACAGTTTCTGATATTTTTTACAACTAATTTTACTAAGGCATAAAAAGCATAGCATATTTGACGAAAAATTCGGAAGCGGTTAATGAGATACAGATTTTTTTTTTAATATTTAAAAACTGGTGAAAAAAGGTAGTTACACCCTTCCCCCACCCGGGTACCCACCACACGTATTACCTGTTACCTCTGGGTGTCCTCTGCTCAGAGCAGGTTGGCTATTATGGACCTCCAATTTTCTCTCTGCTGAGCTCGCCTCACACATTCCTTGTAGTCCAATACTCTCCTTGATGCTGCCTACCCATTCCAACATTGGTCTCCCTCTGTCACGTTTTCCATTCAGTTTTCCTTCTAGTAACTTACATGGCCGGCGGAAGCGGGGGGGGGGGGGCCGGGCCCCCTCCCCCCACTTTTTGGCGAAAAATATATAATGTCTGGAGATTTTTGTATGACTGCTAAGAAAGTTAACCTTACCGTTTTCATGAGGGGGAAAACCTTGAATTTTGAAGAACAAAGTAATTAGACACCTAGCTCAAAAGTCGAGAAAGGTCATTTCCCGCCATCTAAAAATCAAAATTTTCCCGGGGGAGGAATGTTGACCCCACCACCTAGATTTGATTCCAGATCTGCATGATTCATATTCCCATTCATCTTATAAGCAGTGGCGTAAGACTGCCCCCCCCCCCGACGGTTTGTACCGGGCTGACCAAGCCGTCGTACCGGGCTGGGTAAGAAGAGAAGAAAAAGAGGAGAGAAGGAGGGAAAGAGAAAGAAGGGGAAAGAAAAAGAAAGGAAAAAGGAAAAGAAAAAGAGAAGAGAAAAATAAAGACAAGAATAAAAAGGAAGATATAATGAACAGATATCACAATACCCCGGCCTGCAACCCCTTCTCCACTTCAAAAAGTGTCCATATCGCATTTGATCTAAGCCGCCAGGTATTCTCCGCAGACGTGTAACCACCGGGGAACAAGGGGAAAATCCATCTGTGGAAAATCTTTCCCCATTGAATGCCCTTTTCACCCGGGAAAGTGCCTGAAAATCTCAAATTTTAAATCCAATATTTTGTTGAGGTAGGCCAATTTCCTCTAAAAATTGCACATTTTAGGGAGTTTTGATCAATTCCGACGAAATTAGAAAACAACATTTTTCGCATTTCGCATTTTTTAATGTTAAAGCTTGTGCTTGCTCTCCTTTCCCTTATAAATTATAACACATAGTCCCAAACTCAAGAAAGAAAATTTAAGGATAGATCGTTTATAAAAGAAGGGCCTCAATGTGTAATGATGTTGAAAGAATATGTTTGTAATAAATAAATCCATAAGGAAAATACTTATATTCAGTTCAAAAAAACGAGTGTGGCCATATATAACATAAGAGCATTTCTTGTTGAGGTAGGCCAAGTTCCTCTAAAAATTGCACATTTTAGGGAGTTTTGATCAATTCCGACGAAATTAGAATTAAAAAAACAAAAATTTTTCGCGCGCATTTTTTAATGTTAAAGCTTGTGCTTCCTCTCCTTTGCCTTCTAAGTTATAACACATTGTCCCAAAACTCAAGAAATTAAAATTAAGATAGATCGTTTTACCTAAAAGAAGGGCCTCGATGTGTAATGATGTTGAAAGAATAAATGTTTGTAATAAATAAAGCCATAAGGAAAATGCTTATATTCAGTTTAAAAGAACGAGTGTGGCCATATATAACATAAGAGCATTCCTTGTTCAGGTAGGCCAATTTCCTCTAAAAATTGCACATTTAGGGAGTTTTGATCAATTGCGACGAAATTAGAATTAACAACACAAAAATTTTTCGCGCGCATTTGTTAGGGTTAAGGCTTGTGCTTGCCCTCTTTTGCCTTCTAAGTTATTTAAAAACATAATAGTCCCAAACTTGAGAAAGAAAATTTAAGAAAAATCGTTTTACCTAAAAGAAGGGCCTCAATGTGTAATGATGGTGAAAGAATAGGCCTGATTGTAATAAATAAAACCACCATGAAAATTTAGTTTCAAACACACGTGTGTAATAATAAAATAAGCCCTATGTCGTATTGTTTTCTATGTGGGGTGGGGGGGGGTGCGTATCACATCATTATAAATTACTAACCGACTAACCGCGAAAATTATTACCTTTGCCGCCACCCCCCCCCCGACCCAAGACCCCTGTTACGCGCCTGCTTATAAGTGGGCCCCACCACTTTGAAAAACGTTCCGCCGGCCCTGACTTCTCTTTGTAGATTATCCTTTCTAATCACGTGTCCAAAGTATTCAAGTTTCCTATGTTTTATTGATGTGATTAGCAATCTTTCTGTTTTCTTTATTTGCTATCTTGTCTCTCCATGATATTTTTAAAATTCGTCCGTAGACCAACATTTTAAATCCTTCCAATCTCTTCACTGCAGATTTTGCAACAGATCATATTAAATATTAAAAAGTCTGTATCTCATCAATCACTTCGTCAACGAATATTTTTGTGTCTCAGAAAAAACATGTTTTTCCTCAGGTCTCTGGCTTTCAGTTATGCTTGAATTTACAAACAAGTGCAAACAGTAAACCTCAGTTTCAATTCAATTTTATTTCAATTGGTTCAAATAAGAAATTATAGCAATAATATACAGTAAATAAATGGGAGGTGAAACATAACTTAATCAACAAGCTAATAATAATTGTGTTAATAATTGTGTTAAACACGATTTGACACTCATCGCGTCCAGTCCAATAGTAGCAAAGTTTATCTACATTATAATTGTGGTTATTTCAAAGCCTAAATGCACAGTGATGTACCGTAAACCATTGCGTCAGATAACGTCGGAGATGCCAAACTTACTGTCTGAAAAACTGTAACAATACAGATCATCAAAGTCTCGTGCTCAAGAAGTGAATATAATCCAATATTTCAGCTTAATTTAGGGATATATAAAATAATGACTTTACTGTCGTTTAATTACTGAATAGCGTGGCCTATATTGAGTCATCAGTTGAACTTTTCAATGTGGTTAGTTATCTCTCTCCTAATTCATCACTTTTTGACAACGAGGCTCAGACCTTTGATCTCTAGATACCCTAGAGTATATATCATATTTGCCGCATATTAACAAATGCTTCCTGTTTCCTATATTTTCAACATGTCACAAATATTGAATTTCTAAGAGAAATTTACAGTAATTAGAAGCCCTATTAACTAATCGCCTTACTTCATCCTACTTAAACATATACACATTTGTTTTTATAAGGACCAGTATTTTTTTTTTTTTTTTTTTTTTTTTTGCCTATTTCAAGCTTAAACTTATTTTGTCCTTATCTTTACACACTTTTCAAACGTCGAAAATTATTATTTTACAGCAGTATATTACTGTACTGTAATAAAGTGGGCATTGTATAGTATTACATCACACCTACCGCACATAAGGTACAGCTGATAAATGTGTTGTTTTTTTCCATTAAAAAAAAAAAACAAAAACAAAAAACAAACCTCAGTTGACATTTTGCCTCAGCCACGATTTGTTTTTATTTTGTTCTTAATTTTTAGGCAATTTCAACCTCAGTGTTCTTACAAATAAAAGTGTTTTCTACAATATTTCAACACAAATATGACTACAAAATTAAGCATGGGCACAGTAAATGCATAACGTTCGACCACCACATTAATTTTAATAACAATTAATTTTATCCATGAGTTGTCTAGGTGAAATACGGTAACCTGGACGTTAGGGGTCTAGGCCCAGTGATATATTTCCATAGAATTTGTGTGTACCGTATTTCCGTTTGTAATTAGGTCTATCTTCTCTAATGGTCATGAATTTTTTGTTCTATTTCATCAAAACCAATCGCGATGTTTCATCAAAAGTAATTGCGATGTTTAACATACTAGAGTGTAAGCGATCGAAGCGAGCGCATCCTATAAATTTACAGATGAAGTATAATATTTTATATAATATGACATTTTCAGTTTAAACAGGTACCAAGATGTGGGTTAATAATAATAATATCCTCGTATGGGTTGAAACACTAAAAAACAAATTCGCTACCTCGTTCGAAAACTGGCCCACCAAGAAAATCTCTTTCTCGTTTAGGTGTAATAGTTGATGAAACTCTATCATGGAATAAACATGTAGATCATATTAGGACCAAAGTTCTTCCAGGCTTGTTCTACCTAAAGAAATCAAGCTACTTGCTCCCAATCCCTATGCAATCAGTGTTGCAATGCAATAGTAGCCCCTTACTTTGATGACTGCAATGTTGTGTGGGGTAGATGTAACAAAAAATTACAAGTATTACAGAACAGAGCTGCTAAAATAATAACAAATAAACGAAAATATTATTCTAGTACACAGGCACTGGAAGAACTTAAATGGTCCAACCTTGAAGATAGACTTACTTTCAATGAAAAAGTAATGTACAAAATAATGAATGACTTCAAATTATTTAAGAATTAAATTTTCACAAAGGCAATCAGCATATAATACTAGATCTACAAATAACCTGTACATAGATAAACCTAATACAGAGTATAAAAAAAGGAGTTTGGCATATCGTGGTGCTGACTTGTGGAACAATATTGATGAGACCACAAAAAATAGTACCACTCTTAAAATTTAAAAAAAGTTAATTTCAACATAATTTTTTAAGTGTACAGTTTTTTTTTTGGTAGTATCTTTGTTTCTTCCTTATACATTATTTGTATTTGTAAGTAGTTCTTGTTTGATTTCATGATCTGATACCATATGTTAAAGGTACATATACGGCCTCGTGGAAGAGCACCTCCTTGGTGAACGAGCTTCCGTTGTAAAAGAAAGATCTTATTATTATTATTATTTTCTTGGAGCCGGTAATTCGATTGTGTAACTCTAGGTGGCAGCAAATTCATTTTTCTACGACAGACGAAAGACATGCAACATACCCGATGAAAAATGGTCAATAATGATGATGATTTTTTGCTGCAGCTCGCTTTATTTATAATTTGAGTATAAGTACATCCCAGATTTAATAAGTGTAGGCCTATCGAATAAACCGGTGACGTCATTCACAGAAATATTAGACTTAAAATTCATGCAGTAGTGGAATATCAACATACACACACGTTTTGAGGGTCTTTGGACAGTCCCAAGCATGAACTGCATATTTGAATCTATTTAACATTTAACTTCAGTATGTTCACATACCATTGGTGTAGGTAGATGGATATTTGCACTTTGAATAACAATTAGTTGAATTAAGAGGCGTGATTACTCTTTTTCTTTTACATTATAAAGCGCTACCAAAAAGCAACTGAGAATTTTATTTATTTTAGTATACTTATAAAATGTGTTTTATCAGTCTTTTCCCTAAAGATTTAATTTATATAATATGCCAGCAAATTATAAATTTCCTTTGTGTGCGGTATGACGTTATATACGAAAAGCATACAACATACCGGTAATATGAAAATCAATAATTATGATGATTTTTTTTCCCTGCAGCTCGCTTTATTTATAATTAGGCCTATTTGGGTAAGTACATCAGAGATTTAGTAAGTGTATCGTATAAACTGGTGACGTCATTCACAGAAATATTAGACTAAATTCATGCAGGGCCTATCAACATGCACACACTTTTTTGAGGGTCTTTTTATTTGTTGAACGGACAGTCCCAAGCATGGACTGTATATTTTGAATCTATTCAACGTTCAGATATTCACATACCATTGGTGTGGGTGGGTGGATATTCGCACTTTCAATTACAATTAGTTGTAATAAGAGGCGTGATAACTCTTTTTCTTTTACATTATAAGGGTCACCAAAAAGCAACTGAGAATTTTATTTATTTTAGTATAGTCATAAAATGTATTTTATCAGCCTTTTTTATTTTTTTTTTCTAAAGGCTTAATTTATATTATATACCAGCAAATTATAAATGTCTTTTGTGTGAGGTATGGCGTTTGATACCCGCAATAATTAGTTAATGGGAGCAGTTTTTATAGACTACATTGAAGTCTAAGATCTCTTTATGATTCGTACTAATAAAATGTTACGATACATGATGGTAACTTTCGTATGAAGAAGCACATTTACTCAATTTAAGATGATAATACATTTTCTTAGAAATAGCAGATGAAGGACTTTTCCGAATTTTCAATTTAACTTAACAACTGACCAATCAGAAGGACTTATAAGGTATTCAGAATTTTGCGCTTACAAACACACAGGTTTACGTATGTTTATGCTATGTTTCTTAGTACAAAAAATTAGCAACATTAGGTAGTGTAAAGGGTCATTGTACATATTCCTTTTACTATAATTGTCTTGTGTCTTCAGGTGTTTGGAAACTACCAAGTATTATCCACGCTGAGCATTTTAATTTCAGGCACAAGAATATACAGTACCAAACAGCAAACTTTCTTTACAACTTTCTCATTTTCCATAATCCTTTTTGAAATTGTTTGCAAACCGTACTTTGCTTTTATTGTCAGCGATCACTTTGGTTCCCAACCCTCGCACCTTGGGAAATCTAGTGGAGGCTTCGGCATCTCACTTGGTTCACCAAACTGCAGAACTATAACCATTCCTCCCTATCAAAACCAAGAAAATTTGTTTTGTAAAAGTGTATGAATTTGAATACAATAAATGTTTGTATACAGTATAAGCATTACCTACACCAACCATACATCACCATCCTGATTACACATATTTTTCTTAGTATTGTAACATGTTGTGCAAAACATACATGTGTTTCCAGATGCTACTCATTATACCTGGATCATCAGTGAACAACGAGAAACACGGCTGGAAAAATAAGGTGAATTTTGGAACTTCATATTTTTCGAGGTGCACCATCATTGTGTAATACAATGTAGCTGACGGTTACTTGAGTCTGCTCAACCGTGAAGCCTCTGTGGTCTAATGGTTATGACGCTCGCCTTAACAGCGAGATGTCGCAGGTTCGAATCTCATCGGAGGCATTTTATTACACAATGTACTGATTTAAAGGACAACATTCGTTGAGAGCTATTATTATATTATTAATTCAAACTCTGAAATTACCTTTCTTTGACTATAACCATTCTATATATATATATATATATATATATATATATATACATACATATATACTGTACATGTT
>NW_022757135.1:1113963-1121918 GCF_011630105.1 Anneissia japonica
AGATGTGTATAAGAGACTATATATATATTGATGTAACATACTTCACCGTGATTCATAGTATGACAATGAAAGAACCAGTAACCGGGATTTTCTGCCTTCATCCTTAAGATGGCGTATCCATTAGAAGGCACCATTACTGTATCTTTTAATGCAGCTTTGACAGGAGAATTTCTGAACAGACCACCTACATTATAATGTGTATTTAAATATGATTTAAAAAAATACCGTAAAAATATGAAAACATCGTTCGAACATCTAGAATATTTTGAGACATTCAGAATTTGAAATTAGTTAAAAGAATAAGTTGGAAGTTGTACGTATTTTGATTAAATTAAAGTAATGGCGTTTACTACTAATTATTCTAATGATATAAAGGTAACTACAGTAGATAACCATAATATTTAAATTTATTTTAATCTTAAATCACCTTGTTTGTCGAGTTGAATGACGCCTTCGAGTGTCATCATTTTAGTGTGAAATGAATTTAGTCCAATGAGTCGGAAGCTGCCACCATGCATATGCATTGGATGTTGTATAGCGTCTCCATCAGTATTAAGTAATATAATTTCTACCACCTGAAATGTAAAGTATGTCGATATATGTATTGTTAATATATATTCCTGTTTTTGGCCAAAGGCCAAGTATACTATTACGTATGTCACACAGTGACAATAATAATAATAATAATAATAATAATAATAATAATAATATAATATAATATAATAATATAATAATAATAATAATAATAATAATAATAATAATAATAATAATAATAATAATAATAATAATAATAATAATATAGGCCTAAGTTTCTAAATTAAGTTTCATTATAATGCTTACGAAGTGGAATTATTATTAGTCATCAGAAAAAATCCATATACAGTGACAGGAATTGAACAAACCTGGATAGAAAGCAAGCATCTCATTTACCAAGTTATTAAACTCCACTCTTTAAACACATTTGCAAAATAGTAATAATACAAACTTAAAACTCCTAATAATCATTATAGATTTCAAACAAAGAAGAGCCAGAAGGTCATCCAAAATATCAGTAAGCACAGAGAGATTGTACAGCTTAGGAGTTCAGTTAGCCCGGCTATGTTGCAGGTCTATAGTTTCATATTTACTTATAATAAAACATCGTTGACACACTCACTTTTCCGAGTTTTATCTTTAAAATATGTGTACAAATACATTGAACAATGCCGCACGTATAGTAAAATGTTTTATTCCGAGTTGATTGACAAATATCCGAGTCGTTGGGCGCATTCGTCACAAAGGGCAGTAATGGAGGATTATATATAATATTATCGACAGCAAGAGCGCCATTATGATAGTCGGGGTCCGTAGGGGGTTTGTATGTAGCGTAGGACCTCAATGTAATGTAATGCCTTGAATCAACACGATAGAGTTCTTGATTACCAGGGTCTGTAAAAAAAGAAGTATACTTACTATAGAGCCTACAATTTATGTGGACGTAATACCACACAGGCTTCAACAGTCGTGGAGACCAATTATATGCACTTTTTAGTTCATTAAATACAGCAAAGACGAAAAATATTAAAGTGCAATAATATCGTTCATGATGATGACATTGTTAGTTGGAGCAGTTTACCTGACCAAGTCTCCCTGGTATTTTTTTTTATTCTATAGTTTATTACTTCATATTGTATATTAAAGTTTGATTTTACAAAATCTAAATAAATAAATAAATTATGGAGGTTGTAAAGAAAAATTCAATTCAGGAAATTAAGAATTAAAATTAATATTGTATTATATTATATTATATTACATTACATTACATTACATTACATTACATTACATTACATTACATTACATTACATTACATTACATTACATTACATTACATTATATTATATTATATTATATTATATTATATTATATTATATTATTATAATATTGTATTATACTTTATCAACTGTACGTTGCTATTTCAGCGTATAATTTCTATACATAAAGCCACGCGGTGTGTGCTGTTGAATGATAGCCTGTGCACGCAAAATCATTGTTATTAGGTTATCAAGATTATGGTCACCTTTTTTCTTGAATTAATACTACTTTCATATTAGTATTATTATATAATGTGATATAATAATATTAATATTATACAATGGCATCATGGTTATTATAGATGGTTCGTCATCAGATCGTCGTACGACTCGGTGTGCGCGCAGCTTTACTACGTGACGCACCCTTACACCGATGCTTCACCACTCAGCAGGATAGATACTAGAAGAAAATATTTAAATTTCAACAGAGGATGCAGTGGTGGTTCCAGAAGAAACGAGGTAAAAATGTTTGATATTTAGAAAGAATTCAGACTCTTACCTGAAGAAACAACGTCTATTGCAGAGAACGTCCCTTTCGAAAGATTCCCCATATATTGCGGTGCATGATCTACAGCATTTAATGCGCATGTTGGATTATCCAAAGGACTAGATTTGTATTTCAGGATGAACGTTGCACTTTCGTTATTGCACGAGCTATTTCCGTAACCAGATGCATATATACAATACGTTGATGGCACTGCGTTGGCATGTAGCACGAAGTCGTACCTATGTAGTTAATTTCAATGCAGTATTGTTATAAAAACATTATTTTCGCCAAAGAGGTTATGTTTTCATTATTATTTGTCTGTTTGCCTGTCTGTCCCGGATTAGACAAAACTAATGAATGAATCATCATAAAATGTAATGGAGTTTGAAATCCATATTAAATGGTAGAAGGACAATATAAAGTCAAATAAATTTTAAAAAGAAATATAACTTACCGAGCATAAAACAAAATAATGGAATCGCCCGGGGTATGCTTTCTTCGGAATGACTTTATTAATGTTATTATTATGATCATGATCGGTAATCATCACCGCTGTGATCATCAATATCACCATTATTTATATTATTATCAACAGTGGCGGATCCAGGAATTTGAAATAGAAGGGGCCCGGAGAGGAACTTTCACAGGTAGAGGGTCTATACTACCTCAGCCCCACCATGGTTGGGGCTAAGGTAAAAAAAATTATGCACCTCTAGATAGCCGGAAATGGCACTCCTAGACTCAAAATTTTAGTCGAATTTTCTTTTTTCCTAATTTACAAAAAAAAGTTTAATAAATTTAGGTGGAGGGGGTGGCTGCCCCCCTGAATCCACATATGATAAATGCAATTATTACAAGTAAGTAGCAACAGATATTATGTGGCATGGGATTAAATATAACAAAAGGTCCCGTTGTAACGTGCGATAGCAGCGTGTGGACCAACTAAATTTGGTACGCGCTGGGGATAGTGAAAACTACGGCACCTCTCACTAGATGGAATGACCAATGAAATTTTGTGATTATCTTATTAATATTTATGATGTAAAGTAATAATATTTACCATATTCTTGCGTATTGTTACTTCTTTAATAACATAATAATGGTAAATATAAGATTAACTAACCTTTCTCCCTGACCTATCGGTAAGTAATCAGTTTCGTAAGGGATTGTTTCTCCGCCGTCAGTACTAATAATCGTCATGCTATGTTTTTCAATGTGAAATGACGTCATGCATGCTGCTATAAATGCGCCTATTAATCGTATTCTATATCTCTTTCCTGCTTCAACTTCAAATATTTGTCTCGGTGTTTTAAATACTTGACCAGTTTCGTCCAAAAATTCATGTTTTTCTCCTTTACCATTCATCAGGATAGTAACTGTCTGAAATCTAGGAATTAAAGCGGGAATGCTAACTTTAAGTTCAATTTCTAACGATGTCATATCAGCCCAATCTGTTATCGTTATGGTATGTTCCGGTAGATCGAAATCATACGCTTCGCTGTTGAACTCTGTTTTTCGAGATTTCCTCACAATCAATGGGCCTGAAGCGCCACTTGCCCTCTGGTAACCTGCGTGTGAGTGCCACCAATGTGTTCCAGCAGGCTCAGCAATGAACTCGTAGACAAACGATGACCCGCCTGCAATTGCGCATTGCGTCGCACGCGGGACGCCGTCCATCCAGTTAGTGTTAGTTTGATGAATCCCGTGCCAATGCATTGTTACTCCAGCACCGGATTGTAAGTTGTTTGTTACCTTCACTCGTATTGTATCACCTTCGCAAGCCTGACAGAAATTTTAAAAAATAATATACCAAGACAAAAGGAAGTAAAAAATAGTGCATCTAGTAGTAGACTGGGGTAAACTTCTAGATTTTTCCGTACTTTATACTGATATTCGAACTGTTTAATGTTAATGCTATTTTTCATATAATAACATTTCCAACAGTGTTGGAATGGTGTATGTAAAAGGAAAATACAGTAGCATATTTGTTCATTTAATAAAATAAAATGTTGCCTTTTACAATAAATTTGAATAGTCCTAGTATTATTAGAAGTAGTTGTCAGATACCAGACATAAAATAGTGTTATTTCCTTCCTGATTTGTACCCTCCGCGCAGAGACAACGCTGTTTAATTGGTCGACTGGACGCAGTAATGCCTAACCTAGGTCGAACTAAATAATAAAGTGGAACCGTGGTTGAGCCATTGTTCAAAATTTAATATTGATATCGATGATAAACATGACCAGAAATATCAATGTATCCCTACTTCTACCCTAAAAACAGTGAATATCATAGACCTATTTTTTATTTATGCTCCACCTCCTTACTGCTAAACCGTTCCTTCAAATTCCCGTTTTCTACCTCTTCTCCATGCCTTTCGGGCCTCATTACTCCCCATCACATTACTCCCCTGTTTTTTGGGGTTTTTTGGGTGGAGACAGGGGTTAGGGGGAAGAAAGGGGGTGGAGTGTTTTTCTTTGCTATTATTATTACTACTTTTGTAACTCTTATTGTTGTTTATTACCGTCTTTTATTTGCTATTGTAATAATTACATCAGCTATTTTTACTGTTATTGGTATCATTTTTGCTGTCTTTGTATATTTATTACTCCACTACACAAGCCTATTATTATTATTATTATTATTATTATTATTATTATTATTATTATTATTATTATTATTATTATTATTATTATTATTATTATTATTATTATTATTAATATTATTGTTATTATTATTATTATTATTATTTTATTATTATTATTATTACTGTAAATTATATGTTTTATTATTACTGTTCTTATCTTTACATATTAATTATAATACTGCAATTTGTTCTTGTTGTCAATTGTACTACAATACTTTTTTTTCTTTTTGTTATCTTTTTTTTAATTAATATTAGAATTTTTATTGCTGTTATTATTATGCCTTTTCATGATTACTATTATAAGTATTACATGAAAACATTGGACGTATTCGACTAGTTCATTTAATTGACTACGATTTTTCGTTGAGTATTATTTTCATTCCATTGGTTTGTAAAATCGACAAGTTATCCACGTGACCAAAACGAACATGGCCGATTGGTGAGTTCAGAAACAACATTTGCGTATAATTTAGATGAAATTTCAGAAAATAAAAATTTTAATATTTACCCACATGAACTCCGAAAATAATTGTAGGCTAAAAGAATTAGAAACCTGGATGAAAACATTTTTTTACAAAAATCCATACTGCCACAAGCTGAAGCAATCTTGACTACGCAACGTGTATCGCGGTAACTATGCAGCCATTTTGTTTTGTCGAGTATATACAAGTTTTCTATTCGACTGGTCGTCTTCGTTAAGTAGGATTTTACGACTGCGCAGGTGGGCGTGGTTTAACGAAGAACGACTAGTCGAATACGGCCATTACGATTTTTGTGGAATCAAATAGAAACCCAAATAAGGCTTAAGGATTGCATAACCTTCCATCATTTTATAACATTTCCCCTAATTGCTTAATTTTGGTCAATATTCTTTTTCTTGTAATGTATTTCTTGATATTGCAAAAAAAAAAATCGTGAATATTCTGTTACCTTTTGTTATGTTCATATAAAATATAAATATAAATTTTGATTTTAATTTTATCTGATTTACGTACTAGTTGTTAGTAGTTTATAACAGTTTAGCACTTCTTAGTTATCAATATGCTTATTAAATCATTTTTATATTGTTGCATTATCATTATAATATAAAATATTACCATAATGCTTGGTCCTGGAAAAGATCCATTTACAGTTATCACAGGTCTTGAAGACCCGTCAACAGGCACACACTTTTCGAGATCACAGTCTTCCTTCTTAAACGGACATTCCCCACAATAACCTGACATAGTTTGGTGCCATTCGACGTTAAATTTATATTCGCATACCATTGGTTTAGATGAATATCCGCACTCCCGGTAGCAATTGCTTAAAACCTCAGGCGTATTGGTGAGAAATTCTTTCCTTTTACACTCTAAGGGTTTACCTAAAATAAATTGAACATATTGTTTGATTTAACATAACTCTGGACTAGACTCTAAAATCGATTAAATAAGCCTTTGAAATATTGTCATATTTTTCGGGGGCTTCGCCCTCTGGAACACTTTCAAAAGATTTTGAGCGACGCGCCGACCACGCCCACTTTGCTCGCGTCGGGGACATCGTCAACTTAGCTCGTACGATATTGTTTGTTCACTGTTTGTTAAGCTCGGTTTCCATACAATCGCTACACGTTATCACCGACAGCTTGCAGTGATGCTGATTGGTTGGTCGAATTGGGAAGCCTTCCCGATTGCGTCGGGGACTCTGTTAAGTTAAGCAATTAATGGTTGCACTGAAAACACTGTAGCGACAGTGTAGCGATTTTAAGGAAACCAGGCTTTAGTGAAAAAAAGTGGGGGGGGGGCGGGTCGGCTCGACACCCCTTGAATCCGCCACTGCAGTACAAAGATTTCACTGAAAGCACTGTAGCGACAGTGTACCGATTGTATAAAAACCAAGCTTTACGGAAAGCCTACTTAATTCAAGATTGTCTAATGAAAGGTATTCACTAAAAAATGCCTTACCCGTTTTCAGTAGAAGTAAGATCACTACTGCTACCAGAAGTTGAGACATAGCAACACTGTTTCCGTATCGTCTAACTATTAAGTTATTCATTATTGAGAGCATTAGATGTAAATAATAGCTTACGTGTAATGTTATAGTGTTATACAAATCTTTATGAAGTTTCTGGTGGTACGGATTACAGTGTCATGTCTGCCGAATATCTATAGTTTGACGGCTACAATAACAAAGTCAGTACCAGTACTAGTAAGTGGAATATGATAATAACTCCATAAATACACATTTAATTATAATTTCTATTATTATTTTATATTACACTATAAGCATAGGGATTAATTTACCCTGAACAGCTCAGACAGATTTCACCACACGATATACGGGTATGTATAATGAAAAATCACATGAATGTAGTTCGGCTAATTCTAATGTTTTAGCTTAATGTATCAGTGGTGGATTCAAGGGGGCCCCAGCCGGCCCGGGCCCCACCTAAGTTGTTCAAATTATTTTAATAAAAATGAGATATATAAAGACATTTATATTCAAAGTTTAAGTCTGAAAGTGCAATTTTCGGCCATCTAGAGGTGCCATAACCACAAATTTTCTTACGTCAGTGGTACAGATCCTCCATGTGTGAAAGTACCTCCCCCGACCCTCTCTATTTTAAATTTCTGGATCCGCCACTGCTGTATATGATTTAATGAAAGTAGGCACAGACAGGCCTCAATGCTGCTGCTATAGGTGACGAATGGAAACCCCTGAAGCTTGGCTGTAAAACTTCCTGCAATCTTATCAACAAGTCTATGCGCAAGCATTGTTTTTTGCTGTTTTTGCGCAAGAGGTCAGGCAGAAAAACTTCTATATCGTGCACCACGAGGTGGAACAATCCTTGTTTTACACCTAGAACTACAGTACGCGCGCCTGCTGAAAGACAGTGCACACTTTGCTCAGGCCATATAACCATATGAGGTGGGGGGAGGTTGCAGGGGCCATTCCGATTTTCAGCCCCTTTGTAAAAATCAAAGTAGTAAAAA
>NW_022757135.1:1122179-1126845 GCF_011630105.1 Anneissia japonica
ATATATATATATAGAAAGACAGTAATAAAAACAGCTATGAGTTGTAAACATGCTAGAAGCAATATAATGTAACACGTGAAGAGATAAACTCTAAAACTCATTGACAATGCAGGCAGATGTATACTTCTACCTGGCCCAAGAAATTCAAGGAAATCTAACAATTAAATTATGGAAACACTCTGGTTTTTGGAGGGACCTTGAATGTTTATGTGACAATGGTGTCCATCTATATAATACGGATTCATTTGGGAAAGCGAGTGGTGGAAGATGTTTTGGAGAAATTTCAGGAGTGGGAATATACACACAGCAAGTAATTTAAGGCCAGTACTTAATGATTATTATTCCACACCGCGGGGAAGCATCACCAACAGTATTATGCTTATAGTATTGCAAAACGCAACCTATTTTGTTGCTCTGTTTAAGGCAATTTAGGTGTGCGTCCTTTGTGTGCGGCCCCATCATGTTGCGAAAAGGAACCATCGTACCGCTCTGTTTAAGGCAATTTGTTTACGCCTTTTGTAAGACGTTTT
Organism: Anneissia japonica; assembly: GCF_011630105.1. Lineage (NCBI taxonomy): Eukaryota > Metazoa > Echinodermata > Crinoidea > Comatulida > Comatulidae > Anneissia > Anneissia japonica. The sequence goes on from NW_022757135.1 coordinate 1,122,710, forward strand.
ACAGCACCGCCGACCGCTACATGGGTGTATGCAAAGGGGGGGGGGGGGCGGCGGGAAAGTTGTACGCGACTCCCCCCCCCCCGCACAAAAACAATTTCAAAGGTCCATATTTTTTCCCAAAACATTTTTTTCTAGGGCCTTTTTCACAATGACATAAATTGAGTATTGATGCAAAGCAATGAGTCCAAAGACCTTGCCAATTGCCTGTCGTAATCTATCACAATTCCAGTAATTCTGAAACTGAGCCTGCCATCCAGTTTAAGCTGGTGGCGCTGTAATCAATTTTGCATTCCCTGACTGAAAAGATCCAGAAAATTATGACCCACCCAGAAAAATCCTGGATACACCCCTGCGCTAATGTTTATCGTGTTGCGAAATGCAATCGAATTTACCGCACTGTTTAAGGCGATTTATGTGTACGATTCTTGTAAGACGCTTTACAACATTACCGATGTTATGTTTATGGTTGTTTTGTGTTGCAAAGTGCAACAGATATATTCGCCCAGTTTGCGGAGATTTAACTGCACGATATCAGGAAGTTTCTACGTTTGCGCCAAGCCGTTATTATTACGATCCGTCTGATAAATTCTATCTTGCTGTACGCTCTCTTTTTAAATTATATTAACACCGGAAAGACGATGCCACTGAAAAGAACATCAAAGAGAGCAACCCCTTTTTTGGTTTCTTCCCTCGGTGTGATTCCAAAGTAAGATAAAACAAATTCAGAATTATCCACGACCTACCATTTACCACGAATCGGGGCGATATCGACGAAACGGTTAACGTCAATATTCCCGCGGAAGCATCTCAGGTTACATATGACTCAATCGACAACATCACTGACCTTGTCCTGACATTCGCTCGGAGTGGGGGAACTGACGGCAAAATCCGATATCGAGGACACGTTTCGTATTGTTCTAATATCTCCCAACGATTACTATTTCTTAGGCTTCGAATGGGATGGGAAATACTATTTTGACAACAGTTTCTCCACGCTCACGGCTTACGATCTACGGAATTAAAAACTGACAAAATTGCTATAGTATAGTATAAAAGGGAAACGACCCACCGATTTTATATGGCTCACATTGGATGCCCGAGCGGACATCACCATGTTGGATTGTTCCCTTTGTCATTTCAGTGGGAATCTTGGAAAGTACCCTCATGCTACACTCGGACGCTTCGGGTGACATTGGGGCTGTGGCAATTCTGGGCGTAGTTCCAGCCCATGGGCTGAGCGAAGCAGCTACAAAATTTCTAAACACTATACATTCTCCCAGCTCACAGAAGGCTTACAAGCGGAGCTGTGATTTTTTTTTTGTAGATAGGAAAAGAAAGGCCTGTTTTCCTAGTTTCGTCGGAACAATTGTGCAATTTTATTGACTACCTTTTCGAATACAGTATAATACACCTAAAACAATCTTCCCATATTTATGCAGTCAGGTTTTCCATAATATGGGAGGATTCCCTGATTCTATGACTACGTTCTTAGTAAGGAAATCGATTAGGGGCGTCCACTTGCTAGGTAAGACTCCATATACCCGGCTGCCCATAACATTAAACCTACTTAGGCGTTTGGTGGCCTCACTCAACCGTTAACGTGCATTCAACAAGGTTGCTGCTTTGCGCTTCTCTTTCCAATCATTTTTAAATTGGGCGAACTGTCCACAAAACCAGGATTTAACACCAAAGTGTTGCAACGGCCCGACGTGAATTTTACTGTCACGGGTCTTACGTTGACCCTAACCACACCAAAACTAAGGCAAGCTCCCATAACACTTGTGTTCAGGGCACAGGAAGCCAGTAGCCTTTGTCCGGTCATCAGTCTTTGAGATTATATACATTTATTTAAACATAAAACGGGAAACAACCCCTTACCCCGAAATTCATAGGCAACTGGCTCAACGAAGCAATTATGTTTATGGATCTACATCCCTCACGATACAAAGGCTATAGTTTCCGTATTGGAGCTGCGAAACATGCCGCCTCTCTAGGATTTTCATAAAACGCTATACTAGGCCTTGGCCGTGGGAACTGAATGCGGTCTGTGATTGCATTCGCATACAATCTTTTGAGATTTAATAAAAATAATGTACCACTTTTACGGTACGCCAACGCCAACCTCTACCCCTTCCCAAAGCATACCCTAAGGAAAATAATTTAATTTACCATCACAAAAATATAGGCCTATCACAGGTACACATAGTCTGTAGGTCGAGGTCGTGTTTGGAAGTAGTTGGCTGATGCCAGTCCTAGTTATTGATGTTATTAACTCCTTTCGCGGTATCATGGTTGGCAGAAGTTGTCTGAACCCTATATTAGCCCTGTATGTAAGTGTTAAAGATTAATTTTGTAATCTATATATGGTATCACCTTTGTTATGTACTTTTATACCATTCGCGTGACCGGAAGCATTTGGCTGACGTCATGCCTACGTGTTTTCATTAATTATTAAGTTGTCTGATGTACAGCCATAGCATTGTGAACAGAGGACCAATAGTTGCTGGGTGTGGGTGCCGAAACCATAGGGTTCTGTGAGGTTTTGGGCACCCTAAGCCTTCACCCAGGATAAATTTAGTCTTGTGGTTCAAGCTACAATTATGTTCACAATTTGTATGCGATACAACTTCCCAATGCATATGTTATATTACTTAAATTAGGCCTATATATTTCATTTTAACCTACTTTCAAACGTATTGTATTATTAGTTTAATTCGTCATTAAATACATTTTACATGGTGTCAATACCTTATTTGTAAATGTCTGCTTGTTTGCATCTCCGGTCCAAAAAAAAAGGAAGACATAAAGTGACGGATCTATGATTTAGAATGGGGTGAATAATGCGAGGTGCGAAGCACCCGGGGTGGGGGTGACGTGGTTTTGATAAGGGCGCAGATTGGTTTTGAAACCTCAGGGCCAAAATTTGGGAAAATAGTTGCTGGAAATGACATTCTTATATTATAATTCATCATCATCGATTTAATTAATAGCATAGAAAATAAAACCGAAATGTCTTTGAGGTATTTAATTTGTTTTACACACTTTTTCTCATACTTATACTCAAATTTTAATAAAGGCACGCGCACTCGAGTCGTGTATTATACATAATTCAGATGTTTGTGGGCAGAGATAATACGTTATATTTATATAGCGCTTAATGCCAACAAGGCCTCTAAGCGCTTCATATTACCGGTTGTACAGCGCTCTTTCGTTAAAACCTGGGTCATTTATGCAGTTCATTTCAACAATTTTCAGGCTTCTTCTTGACTTACGAAATTACATTGCGGATGAAAAATAAGGGGACGACCCCCCACCCTAAATATATGTGGGGGACTTGTCTGCACCCATAGGATTTGAAGGGACGTCCCCTTCCATTTGAGAGATTTTTTTGGAATTATTAGACGGCTAGATCGCTTACATGACATCTGAAAAGAGGTTACACTTAAAATAGAATGTGTATGTTTTATCACGGTAGCCTACTACAAGTAACATGTATACATGAGAAGCACACACACAAGACGAGTGCCTATTTTTTTTCACGGCCACCGAAGATGGGTGGCTAGCCACCCTATTCACTCCACCTAGATCCGCCACTGACATACAACATAATCAGGCCCGTAGCCAGGGGGCGGGGGGTTATGGTTCGGGCGAACCCCCCTTTTCTAGCGAACCCCTTTGAATTTTTGAATGAGTCCCACTCGGACGGAATGTCTGTTTTTAACTTACCCAGCATTAAATCAAAATTTAACACCTAATTTATTATTTGGTCACCCGTTTTTAAATTGTAGCCTGCGATACAAGCCTACATTCATAGAATATCTCAGCTTCAGAAGTTCGGAGATTTAAATTGAACGCGACTCCAGCAAACCATGACTTTAAGATGGCCCACATAAGGATGGCAAACATCGATTAAAAACCCGGCTGCCGTCTCAACTTTTACTGGCCTTTGGCTGAATGTTTGTAAGAAATGTACTAACCGGTAACGAAACCGGTCGCCGTCTACCTAGAGTAAATGGTGCCACCAAACGAAGCTAAAGTTTTGCGACTTAATCCACCAAATGCAGATAAAGTTTTGCAACTTAATCACCTGATTGTGGATTGTGTGGTTAGTAAATTCCATAGCCATACTGTCCATA
>NW_022757135.1:1127781-1134633 GCF_011630105.1 Anneissia japonica
TTTCATTATAATATATTTCGTGGTATTCAGGCTATAAATATAAACTCTGTCTCTTATACACATCTCATTTGTTGTATCACAAGTGATAAATGTCGTTTTTGTGACCAGGGAACAGCGAAAATTTCACTGTTCCCTGGTGTGACGTAGCGTTTGATACCTGCAATAATCAGATAAGGCAGGGAACAGTGAAATTAGTTGTCCTGGTAACAGGATAAGAATATCACTGTCACTGTAATTATGTATCTATTAACAGGAAATACCATGGTGTACTGTAGTGTATACAATGAATAGACAATACATGAGAGTATTCAATCACTTTATTGAACAACACTTTTTGATCAGCGGCAACACGTCATATGACGGTGCGTTCTATTAACTATATATAGACAACATACATAGTAATAACACTTAACTAAACAAAATGATAACAAAATATAATACAGTTTGAATACTTGAAAGTAGGAAAACTCAGTACTAAATTAAATAAGCAATTAGATTGATACTATCAATCCAGTTGCTCATTTAATTTTGTTTTTAGGCATGAAAAAATTAATCTTAACTAACAATAATAATTACATATAGCATACAGAGCAAATTAATTTGATCTGTTCGAATATCTAAATAAATCCGTACAAAAGGTAAGAGTTTGAAAAAATACTGTAGGGGCGATAATTAATACAGTAAGAAGATACAGTATATATTTTTATAAAAATAAAAATAAAAAATAAATAAAAATATTATATAGAGGGCGGTAATTCATTTAATAATTTAGTTCGATATTTCCATAAAGCAGTTAGGTACTGAGTATAATATCAACACCCCCACTTACTGTCATGACATTAAACAATTAAATAATTAATCATTTTCCACATCATCGTTTCTATAGAATCAGTAGACACACGCTCCCGCTGGGAGCTTATTTTTATACACTACCAAGAAGCCAGACTCCGAAGGAAACATATTTTATTGATATGTTGTAGAACTGATTTTTCACAAAAGCATATTTGACAAAAAAATAATGCAGCGGTTGATGAGATAGATATTTTTGAATATTCAAAAACTGGGAGAAGGAAAGAAGGTGAAAAAAAAGTGTGGTTACGCCCCTTTTCCCCCCAGTTTTTAAATATTAAAAAATCTGTATCTTATTAAAAATCAGTACCGTACAGCGTATTAAAACAAACTTTTCCTCCGGAGCCTGGCTTTGAAGTACAAAGTCTTTTTGAATTTGTTCAAATGAAAATATTACAATATATGATAGTATAGAAAAACACATTTACCCGTGATAATTCAAGATGATAATACATTTTCTTAGAAATAGCAGAAATTGGACTTTCCCAAATAGTCAATTAAACTTGACAACTGACTAATCAGAACGTCTTATAGGGTAGTCATTATCTTGCCAACAAACACGCAGGTTTATGTATGTTTAAGCTATGTTTAAGTCCAAAACATTATCAACAACATGTACTGTAAATGGCGGGGCTTGGTGAAAAGGTCCATTATACATCGGCCTATTAATTTTACTATAATTGTCTTGAGTAAGCCTTAAGGTGTTTGGAAACCACTAAGCAATATCCACCCTGACCATGTTTAGAACAACACCAACGACAACAACAATAATAATAATAATAATAATAATAATAATAATAATAATAATAATAATGATATTAATAATAATAATAATAATAATAATTATTATTATTATTATTATTATTATTATTATTATTATTATTATTATTATTATTATTATTATTATTATTATTATTATTATTATTATTATTAATACCCAGCAAAGAGATGGAAAAAGCAGAAGCAGATATACATTTTCTCAATAATAATAACATACTATAACGGTTCAGGCATTATAAAAACAATTCCTTATTATTATATATACAGAGAATAGTCAGTCAGATAGATTATAAGTAATATATACATTAGATTAAAACAAAAATAGTGTTATTAAGTTCTCCATGAGTTTTACATTAATATGAAATCTGTTGCTTTTGTTATGATTTTGTCAAGATTTTTCTTTGATTTTATCTGTACTGGTCCTGTTTGTTCAAATCATTTGTTTTTTATCTGTTTATACCGTCTTTGTCTACTACTACTTATAATAATTTATTGAAGCTCTACTTTTGTAATAGTGGAACGTCATCACAGCTTTGGAGTGCGTTCATTACAAAGTAATTACAAACATTAAACAGATAATTAAGAGCGTTTAATTAGCAAGGTTTCTGATCAATTAACATTTTAGTTAAGAAAGGTAAAACAAATGCTAAAAAAACTTTTCAAATGCTAATATGTTGCTTGTCTCTTTAAAATGTTATCAGAGTTAAACGAAAACACACAATATTAAAAAAAATATATATAAAAAAACATTAAGAAAGCCAGATAATTTACTAAATTAATATATCCAAAAGTTTTTTTTAAATATTATTCAACCTTTATATCCGATGCTATTGTTCCTTTTCATTATAATATATTTCGTTGTATTCAGGCTATAAATATAAACTATACATTTATATCTAGCATTCTCATTAATCCTTTTTTAAAATGTTTGCAAGCCCTACTTTGCTTTCATTATTAACGTCTGTTGTCAGCGATCATTTCGGTTCCCAACCCTCACACCTTGGGAAATCTAATGGAGGCTTCGGCATTTCACTTGGTTCACCAAACTGCAAAACTATAACCATTCCTCTCTATGAAAATAACCAAGAAGAATTGTGAAATTTTATATAGATTTTAATATATAAGCATTTATACAGAGTATAGGCATTTTAAACCTACATCAGTCAATGAGATATATTTTTCTCAGTACTGTATTAGAACATTTATTTCCAGATGCTACTCATTATACCTAGATTATCAGTAAACCACGAGAAACGCGACTTTCAAAATAAGTTGAATTTTGGAACTTCACATTATAGTAATGATAGATATTTTGGTCACTCGTGTGTATTTTATATTATCATATAGACCTACGAAGGGGGCGCAGTGGAGGGAATATTTTTAGGTAGTTCCCTAGAGGGCTGGGTTGCAGTATATCTGTAACTTTCAAATCTATTATTTTAACATATTATTGAACAATCATACCACATCTTTATAATATCAGACCTCCTTCTTAGTACTAAACTGGTACTAATTAGTACCATTAAACAGTAAACTAGAGTTGGTTAGCCAAAGAGCTCACTCACCACTTCTGCGGATAGGCAGTTAAGAATATAACTATGAGCGGCAAAACATTTTTAAAAGAGCCAAACTACACTGTCTTTTGTTATGGAATTCTTTAAACGATAAATAAAATAATTGTATTTTTTTTTAAATAATAATATATTACGCTGATGATATACGTATATATATATATATATATATATATATATATATATATATATATAAAGACAATGGATGAAAAATGTCTACTTACTTCCCCGTGATTCATAGTATGACAATGAAAGAACCAGTAACCCGGATTTTCTGCCTTCATCCTTAAGATGGCGTATCCATTAGAAGGCACCATTACTGTATCTTTTAATGCAGCTTTGACTGGAGAATTTCTCAACAGACCACCTACAATAAAATTTGTATTTGATAAGATAAAAAATAATATCAAAACATCATTCGACCATCTAGAATATTCTTACCGACATTCACAATTTGAAATTATAGACTTAACCATCTATCCAGTATTCTAAAAACCAGATTGGAAGTTGTACATATTTTGATTAAATTTTGTTTATAGACAGGAACATCATCACAAGGCATGAGACACAAGACACATTCTCAGATAATAATAATAATAATAATAATAATAATAATAATAATAATAATAATAATAATATATTATAATGATAATAATAAAATAGTAATAATAGTAATATTTTAATAGGCATAATAATAAAAGTAATTACGTTTACTACTATTTAGTCTAATGATATAGGCCTACATAGTATATGTAGCTACAGTATATAATTATATTTATTTCTTAAATCACCTTCTTTGTCGAGTTGAATGACGTTATCGAGTGTCATTTTTTTAGTGTGGAATGAACCTAATCCCAAAAGACGGAAGCTGCCACCATGCATATGCATTGGATGTTGTATAATATCTTCATCAGTATTAAGAAATACAATTTCTACCACCTGAAATATAATGTATGTCAATATATTTATATTTGTTTCTGGTCAAAAGCAAAGTATTCCTGCATTTCAAACAGCGAACTTAATCCCTTTCCTCAGTGGCATATCCTCTTCTTACGGACCATATACAGTATGCGCTACTTCCAAGTCTGTGTCAGCCCATGGTCAGCCTGATATCAGCTGCTCTGGTTATCGCGATAAGACCTAGTTTCCAGCCCTTGTATGGGCCTTGTATTTGAATCAATGTAAAAATAAAACCAGTGATTGAATTGACTCAGTTAATTCCGAATTTTAATACATCAGCCTAAATTTACTATCCGGAACACAACATTACGTGATGATAAACATCAGACAGGAAGAGGTAGGCTATGTTCTCACACGGCTGCTAACGGTTAGCAGGATCCGGATCCTGCTAAGCTGCCGTACGTCCTTACGAGAAAATCCCCATCCGGATACCAAAAATATGATGATCGAATCACTGGCCAATAAGAAACTGGAAATTGTAAACGCGTACGTGTGATTGGTTGATGATAGAAACGAGCTCAACTTGCTAATCGATCGGGCGTTCTCACGCAGGTGCTAACGGTCAGCGCTAACGGTTAGCTCCCGATCCGGATACTAGGGCTCTCGTGAGAACCAGGCTGTAGAAGAGTTTAGAATAAGGGTAGGTACTCTATGGCTAAGTTCTCACACAGCAACTGACGGTTAGCAGGATCCTGATCCTGCTAACCGTTAGCTACCGTGCGTCCATACGAGAAAATCCCGATCCGGATACCAAGAACATGATGATCGAATCACTGGCCAATAAGAAACTCGAAATTGTAAACCAGTACGTGTGATTGGTTGATGATAGAAACACGCTCAACTTGCTAACCGATAGCGCTTGCTAACCGTTAGCGGTATCCGGATACCGCTAACCGATCGGGCGTTCTCACACAGGTGCTAACGGTTAGCGCTAACGGTTAGCTCCCGATCCGGATACTAGGGCTCGTGAGAACCAGGCTTATGGCTATATTCTCACTGGGCAGTTAACGGTTATCAGGATCCGGATTCTGCTAACCGTTAGCTGCCGTGCGTCCGAGAAGATCCCGATCCGATATCAAGAATATGATGATTGAATAACTGGCCAATAAGGAACTGGAAATTGTAAACGCGCACGTGTGATTGGTTGATGATAGAAACGCGCTCAACGTGCTAACCGATAGCGCTTGCTAACCGTTAGCGGTATCCGGATACCGCTAACGGTTAGCGCTAACCGATCGGGCGTTCTCACACAGGTGCTAACGGTTAGCGCTAACGGTTAGCTCCCGATCCGGATACTAGGGCTCTCGTGAGAACCAGGCTAGTGTTCAAATGTGGACTGAGGAAACTCCACTTTCGTAGACTTCTTCGCTCGATGCTGATACGAATAATGATTGATGCAGTGGCGATCTAGGAGGAGTGAATAGGGTGGATAACAACCCCCTTTCCGTTACCATTAAACAAATGATCACTCGTCTTGTGTGCGTGGGTGTGTGTGCTTCTCGTAAGTGTAAGTTACGTGTAGAATAGAAGGCTACACTGTAATACATGCACTTCTATTTTAAGCTTTTCAGATGTCATCTAAGAGCATCTAGCCTACTAATCCAAAAAAAAAAAATCTCAAATGGGAGGGGAATAAATCCCCCTCCTAAAACCACCCCTCCCATTTCTGTGCGTCTCGCATTATTCACTCCCCTTTGCTAAATCATAGATCCGCCACTGGATGATGCCAGCATCGAGCGAAGCCTTTCTTACACAAAAGAAGAAAAGTTATGAATAATTCATGAAATTTTACCAAACTTACCTACGAACAAAAACTTTGCTGACCGCGCCCTGCATCAGCGAGTAGAATCAGAAGATAAGGAATGGAGGCTTGTCGGTTCGAGCTCCTGGATAAAGAAGGACTAGCCTAGGCCTAGCACTACTTCTTGATGAAGCCGATTGCAAAGCACCGAAAGACAAATTAAATATGTCTTGTAAATATTCGACAAATATTGCAAGACGATGGGTGTTGAAATTGAGGAAATGAGCAAGAGCTATAGACACACCTTTGATAGCCGGCCTAGACTGTTACAGTAGTCTTGTAGGCCTCTAGCTAGCCTAGGCTAGGAAGTAAATACTTTTTCAGGGCTCGTAGAATCTATGGCTATGTTCTCAAACGGCTGCTAACGGTTTGATTGATGAGTTTATAAACAACATTTACTTAGATTAAATTTCATAAAATAAAAATTATAATATTTACCCACATGGAGTCAAAAAATATTTGTAGGCTAACAGAATTTAAAAAACTGAATGAAAACATTTTTTTTTACAAAAAAAACCCATACTACCACAAGTTGAAGCAATCTTGATTACGCAACGTGTATCGCGGTAGCTATACAGCCATTTTGTTTTATCGAGTATTTACAAGTTTTCTATTCGACTGGTCGTCTTCTTTGACAGGATTTTACTGCTGCGCAGGTGGGCGTGGTTTAACGAAGAACGGCCAGTCGAATACGCCCTATATTTGTATAATATTTACTTATATAAAATCTTTGACACACTTACCTTTCCGAGTTTTATTTTTAAAATATTTGTACAAACACATTGTTTCATGCCGCACGTATAGTAAAATGTTTTGTTTAGAGTTGACTGACAAATATCCGAGTCGTCTGGCTCATTCGTCACAAAGGGCAATAATGGAGGAGTATATATA
>NW_022757135.1:1134755-1137611 GCF_011630105.1 Anneissia japonica
CTGGTAACCTGCGTGTGAGTGCCACCTGTCTCTTATACACATCTAGATGTGTATAAGAGACAGGCTTAAGTACTATGGCCCAAAATATTGTTTTTATTAGGATTGGCAATTAAAATAACATTTTAGATAGGCAAATTAATATGCTGGGTCCGACGACCACCTCGTCGTAGCCTCGGTTGACGGGGGAGGGGAATCTAGGCCTATCCGATGCGAAAATGCCTCCCCTGTCCCTCCCCCAGCTTGCGCCACCACTGCAAAGGAGACCATTTCAACCAAAATGTCGATAACATGCCAAAATAAAAGACTATATAAAAGTTTGATGTTTAGCGAGAATTCAAACTCTTACCTGAAGAAACAAAGTCTATTGCAGAGAACATTCCTTTCGAACGATTACCCATATATTGGTCCCTATCTTGTGATGCAGGAACTACAGCATATGATGCGCATGTTGGATTATTTAAAGGACTAGATTTGTATTTCAGGATGAACGTTGCATTAGACGGACACGAGCTATTTCCGTAACCAGATGCATATATGCAATACGCTGATGGCACTGCGTTGGCATGTAGAACGAAGTCGTACCTATGTGTCAATTTCAATGTAAGCATTGTTATTAAATCCGCCAAGGCGGTTATTTATTTATTGTTGTTTGTATGTCTGTTCTGGATTATGCAAAACTAATAAATGAATCATAGAATTTAATGTTTAATTTATGGGAGAGGTCAATAAATTCTCGTATTAAAAGGTCGAAGGACAAGACAAAAGTCGTATAAATTCGAAAAAATATAAAATCTACAACTCGACAATTTAACAAAATAATGGAATCGCATGTAAACGCCCTTGAAGTGACTGGCCTCTAGTTAATTGTATTATTTTCATCACCACTGTCCCCATCACCCTCATCATTATTATTAATATTATTATTAGTAATATATATTATATTATAGTATTAGTAAGAATGAACGGCTATGTGGCATGAGATTAGATGACGAGAGGTCCTGTTGTAACGTGTCGACCAACTACATTTGGCACGTGCAGGGAATTTGTAGTGGAAACTACCGCACCTCTCACCATTTGGAATGACCAATGCAATTTTGTGATTATCTTATTAATATTTATGAGGTATAGTAATAATATTTACCATATTCTTACGTATTGTTACTGCTTTAATAACGTTAGTGGTAATAGAAGATTAACTAACCTTTCTCCTTGAGCTATCGTTAAGTAATCAGTTTCGTATGGGATTGTTTCTCCGCCTTCTGTGCTAATAATCGTCATGCTGTGTTTTTCTATATGAAATGACGTCATGCATGTTGCTATAAATGCGCCTATTAATCGTATTTTATACCTCTTCCCTGCTTCAACTTCAAACATTTGTCTCGGTGTTTTAAATATCTGACCAGTTTCGTCGAAAAATTCAGTTCTCTCTCCTTTTCCGTTCATTAGTATAGTAACTGTCTGAGATCTAGGATTTAAAGCGGGAATGTTGACTTTAAGTGCAATGTCTAACGATGTCATATCAGCCCAATCCGTTAGCGTCATGGTATGTTCCGGTAGATCGAAATCATATGTGTTGCTGTTAAACTCTGTTTTTTGAGATTTTCTCACAATCAAAGGACCAAAAGCGCCATTTGCCCTCTGGTAACCTGCGTGTGAGTGCCACCAATGTGTTCCAGCGGGCTCAGCAATAAACTCGTAGACAAACGATGACCCGCGTGCTACTGCGCATTGTGTCGCGCGCGGGACGCCGTCCATCCAGTTCGTGTTTGTCTGATGAATCCCGTGCCAATGCATTGTTACTCCAGCACCGGATTGTAAGTTGTTTGTTACCTTCACTCGTATTGTATCACCTTCGCAAACCTTATAGAAATTTTGAAAATAATATAACAAGGTAAAGTTTACCTCTCTAAGAAAAATAATACAGAAGCAGGAAATGGTGGAAGAGTAAGTAAGAAGTGTGATATTGCTGTAGCTAGATACTTAGACGTACTATCACATAATAGTGGGCTTAATTCTACTCGTTGAAAGTGTGCACAACCGAAGCATAGATATTGTTCCTTTCCGTGTTACATTTGATGCCTTTCACAATAAATTGTAATAGTCTTTTTTTTGGGGGGGGGGGTTGGAGGTGGGGGAAGGAAGGGGCTCTTTGCTATTATTACTGTCTTATTAATCTTATTGTTGTTATTTTTATCATTTGATGTTATTTTTGTTATTGCTGTCTTTATTCTCATTGATCATACAACTAGGCCTATTATTATTATTATCATTATTATTACTGTTAATTCTATTGTTTTGATATCAATGTGCTTATCATTACATATTAATTATGATAATACTGCAATGTGTTCTTGCAGTTATCAACGGTAACTATAATATTATTTTTCTTTTTATAATTGTTACTGCTTGTTATTACTATAATTAGTGTTATTGCTTTTATTATTATCCATTTTGTTATTACTACTATTATGAATATAACATTAAACATTATGATTTTGGGAATCAATCAGAAAACCAATATGGCCTCAGGATATCCTCCATCATTTTGTTACATTCAACCTTAACTGCTTAATTTTGGTCAATTTTTCTTGATATTGCCATAAAAATTAATTCGTAAATATTATATTAATTTTTTTTTTGTTTAGTTTGATTTATTTGCTGATGGTTAACAATTTGGATAACAATTGAGATCACACATCTTAATCATCAATATTGATGCATTATTATGATTTTGCATCATCATTATAATATAAATATTACCATAATGCTTGGTCCTGGTAATGATCCATTTACAGCTATCAAAGGTCTTGAAGACCCGTCAACAGGTACACACTTTTCGAGATTACAGTCTTCTTT
>NW_022757135.1:1138100-1150998 GCF_011630105.1 Anneissia japonica
TGGTGTTTTTGGGGGGGGGGGGGGGGGGGAAGAAAGGGGCTCTTTGCTATTATTACTGTCTTATTAATCTTATTGTTGTTATTGTTATCATTTGATGTTATTTTTGTTATTGCTGTCTTTATTCTCATTGATCATACACTGTCTCTTATACACATCTAGATGTGTATAAGAGACAGGCGTTGGCATGTAGAACGAAGTCGTACCTATGTGTCAATTTCAATGTAAGCATTGTTATTAAATCCGCCAAGGCGGTTATGTATTTAATGTTGTTTGTATGTCTGTTCTGGATTATGCAAAACTAATAAATGAATCATGGAATTTAATGTTTAATTTATGGAAGAGGTCAATTCTCATATTAAAAGGTCGAAGGACAAGACAAAAGTCGTATAAATTCGAAAAAATATAAAATCTACAACTCGACAATTTAACAAAATAATGGAATCGCATGTAAACGCCTTGCAGGTATATGCCTTTTTATGAAGTGACTGGCCTCTAGTTAATTGTATTATTTTCATCACCGCTGTGACCATCACCCTCATCATTATTATTAATATTATTATTAGTAATATATATTATATTATAGTATTAGTAAGAATGAACGGCTATGTGGCATGAGATTAGATGACGAGAGGTCCTGTTGTAACGTGTCGACCAACTACATTTGGCACGTGCAGGGAATTTGTAGTAGAAACTACTGCACCTCTCACCAGTTGGAATGACCAATGCAATTTTGTGATTATCTTATTAATATTTATGAGGTATAGTAATAATATTTACCATATTCTTACGTATTGTTACTGCTTTAATAACGTTAGTGGTAATAGAAGATTAACTAACCTTTCTCCTTGAGCTATCGTTAAGTAATCAGTTTCGTATGGGATTATTTCTCCGCCTTCTGTGCTAATAATCGTCATGCTGTGTTTTTCTATGTGAAATGACGTCATGCATGCTGCTATAAATGCGCCTATTAATCGTATTTTATACTTCTTCCCTGCTTCAACTTCAAACATTTGTCTCGGTGTTTTAAATATCTGACCAGTTTCGTCGAAAAATTCAATTCTTTCTCCTTTTCCGTTCATTAGTATAGTAACTGTCTGAGATCTAGGATTTAAAGCGGGAATGTTGACTTTAAGTGCAATGTCTAACGATGTCATATCAGCCCAATCCGTTAGCGTCATGGTATGTTCCGGTAGATCGAAATCATATGTGTTGCTGTTAAACTCTGTTTTTCGAGATTTTCTCACAATCAAAGGACCAAAAGCGCCACTTGCCCTCTGGTAACCTGCGTGTGAGTGCCACCAATGTGTTCCAGCGGGCTCAGCAATAAACTCGTAGACAAACGATGACCCGCGTGCTACTGCGCATTGTGTCGCGCGCGGGACCCCGTCCATCCAGTTCGTGTTTGTCTGATGAATCCCGTGCCAATGCATTGTTACTCCAGCACCGGATTGTAAGTTGTTTGTTACCTTCACTCGTATTGTATCACCTTCGCAAACCTTATAGAAATTTTGAAAATAATATAACAAGATAAAAGAAATAAAAATGCGTGTTAGTGAGACTAAGGTAAAGTTTACCTCTATAAGAAAAATAATACAGAAGCAGGAAATGGTGGAAGAGTAAGTAAGAAGTGTGATATTGCTGTAGCTAGATACTTAGACGTACTATCACATAATAGTGGGCTTAATTCTACTCGTTGAAAGTGTGCACAACCGAAGCATAGATATTGTTCCTTTCCGTGTTACATTTGATGCCTTTCACAATAAATTGTAATAGTCCTTTTTTGGGGGGTGGGGGTGGGGAAGAAAGGGGCTCTTTGCTATTATTACTGTCTTATTAATCTTATTGTTGTTATTGTTATCATTTGATGTTATTTTTGTTATTGCTGTCTTTATTCTCATTGATCATACAACTAGGCCTATCATTATTATTATTATTACTGTTAATTCTATTGTTTTGATATCAATGTGCTTATCATTACATATTAATTATGTTAATACTGCAATGTGTTCTTGCAGTTATCAACGGTAACTATAATATTATTTTTCTTTTTATAATTGTTACTGCTTGTTATTACTATAATTAGTGTTATTGCTTTTATTATTATCCATTTTGTTATTACTACTATTATGAATATAACATTAAACATTATGATTTTGGGAATCAATCAGAAAACCAATATGGCCTCAGGATATCCTCCATCATTTTGTTACATTCAACCTTAACTGCTTAATTTTGGTCAATTTTTCTTGATATTGCCATAAAAATTAATTCGTAAATATTATATTAATTTTTTTTTGTTTAGTTTGATTTATTTGCTGATGGTTAACAATTTTGATAACAATTGAGATCACACATCTTAATTATCAATATTGATGCATTATTATGATTTTGCATCATCATTATAATATAAATATTACCACAATGCTTGGTCCTGGTAATGATCCATTTACAGCTATCAAAGGTCTTGAAGACCCGTCAACAGGTACACACTTTTCGAGATTACAGTCTTCTTTCTTAAACGGACAGTCCCCACAATGAGCTGACATTGTCTGGTGTAATACGACGTTAAATTCATATTCGCATACCGTTGGTTTAGACGGATATTCGCACTCTCGATAGCAATTGCTTGAAATCACAGGCGTATTGGTAACAATCTCTTTCCTTTTACACTCTAATGGTTCACCTAAAATCAATTAAGGATATCGATTTAACATTACTATGTTCTTTATCATTTGTATCAGTTATTTGTTCTCTTCAATGTTTTATAACCCTACATAACTATGACTTAATGTCTCTGAAATGTAGATGAAGGCAACAATAGTACAAAGTTTGTACTATTGTATTTTTGTAGTAACATCTTCAATATCTGTATTTTTGTTGTAAACACATAAAAAACAATTAATAACTTAATCAAAACATATTAACCTATACAATTATAGTATGTATTATTTTATAGAAGTGGCATGAGATTAATATTAGCCAATTATAGCACTTGTTAGCTCGTACGATCCTGTAATGTTTTATAACCCTACATAACTATGACTTAATGCCTCTGAAATGTAGATGAAGGCAACAATAGTACAAAGTTTGTACTATTGTATTTTTGTAGTAACATCTTCAATATCTGTATTTTTGTTGTAAACACATAAAAAACAATTAATAACTTAATCAAAACATATTAACCTATACAATTATAGTATGTATTATTTTATAGAAGTGGCATGAGATTAATATTAGCCAATTATAGCATTTGTTAGCTCGTACGATCCTGTTCCTTCACTTTTATTATTACGATACTTAATACAATTGGTCTAATGAAAGGTTCACTAAAAAAGACTTACCGATTTTCACTAGAAGTAAGATCTCTACTACTACCACCAGTATTTGAGACATAGCAATGCTGTTTCCGTATCCCATTACCATTAAGGTATTCATTATTGAGAATCTTAGATGTAGAGAGCGTATTAGTGTTATACAAATGGTTATTAAGTTGCTGGTGGTATACGGATGAGAGTGCGTGTCTGCCGAATATAGGCCTATTGTAGTTTGACGGCTACAATAACAAAGCCGGTACCAGCACTAGTAACCGGCAGTATGATAAATCCATAAGCATATTATGTCTAAGATTATTCTATACTACAGTATGGGCATATGCCTATATAATTAATTGACACTGAACCGCTCAACAAGAGTATCTAATAAGGACGTTTCACCACAGGTTGCTATGTAATACATGAGCATTTTGTTGAAGTGTGTCTACACGTCTATTTGATGACAATATGAAAGTAATATTTTTTTAAAAGCCTGATTTTTGTTTTATTACGGTACTGAATTCAAATGTTTTATTAACACATGGATGTAGTTTGGTTAATCATAACATCCTAGTGTAATTATGGTTTTTAATAAAAGTAGTAAAATCTAGGTCTATGGACAGATACAGACAGACATAGTAGGTATTTGCAGGGGCCATTTCAGTTTTTTTAGCCCATGTAAAATCGAAGTAGTGACTGATTAAAAATAACTACAAATGAGCAACAAATATTTAATTATATATATATATATATATATATATATAAATATATATATATATTGTATACATAAATTATATATAGGCCAATTATACAACCTACACTAGATTCATGTTCACTTTTGTATATTTTGTCAAAAAGGGAAGGTGCACGTTATAGGCCTATATCGAGAAATAGTATTTTATTCTTTTCTGTTCTACTTCATTCAAATGTACTTTGACTGTTGTTTGCTGAATAAATGTTATTTGGATTTCAATTTGAATTAGCACAGGCTAATTTTTTTTCGCAATTATCATATTTCGATTTTTTCCTAGGATACAATATTTGTTTTATTCGTAAGAACTTACATGCAAATTTGCCCACTTATTATTGAGATAATACTTTATTATTGAAAACAACATGAACATCGTTTGTCTTGGTAAATAAATATAAAATATAAAAATCTATAAAATCATGTAGGCCTATAATTTTCTAATCTAGATTGACTGGTGTTAGAACTTGAATGTTATCAATTTGTAAATCCTAGCCAATAATAGAACATCTTATTGTGTTGATTATCTTGTTTTATTCTCTCAGTGATACAATAGGAGTTGGACAAAATAAAGAAAGAATGAACTGGTTTACTAAAGAAAACAAATTCTTACCCGATGTGTCTAGTTGACCAATGCCACTACCAGAAGTATTTAAGACATTACAACACTGGTGTCGTATCGCCTGAAGATTAATGTCTAATATTTTTCAGAATTAAATAATATTTTATTCTGAATAAAAATAGACTTAGGCCTATTATAAGTATATAATATTGTATTGTGGTACGGATGACAGAGAATTTAGTTACTATCTTTAAGTGCTGTCTCCTTTACAATTAGACGACAACATTTAGGCCTATACCAGTGTCAGTATATGGTCAATTAAAGCCATAAACAATTAATCTATATGATTAATTCATGCTATTTACGGATTACTCTATTATATTAATCAAACATTTTACAACATATTTTATCCGGGCTTTGGATATATTAGGCCTATTATATTTTTTTATGTGGAATTTTACTCTTAATATTCAGATTCAGGTTCGTCTTTATTCGTCATATACCAAGTACATGGCATTATTTCCTGGATAATTATGCACATACAACCACAATCTTCGGAAATGATATTAACACAAAAAATATCAGTTGCATTTTCCACAGGCAGACTTACCGTATCTAACAAATTCCTCGAATAGTATAACATTTATCTTTAGAGGCGATTTTCTCTTTAGTAGGTTTTTAGACATCTGAACTTTAAGAATGATCTTACTCGGTTTTACTCAACCTAGGAACATGATTTAAACGCCCGGAAAATGAAGCTTATATATTCATCTATCTAAATATATCAATAACCCATTTTTTATTTTTTGTACCACAAGACTCATTTTGTCATGACAGCTGACTTATTATTAAGCTAAGATGAGAGAATTCGATATACGTCTATATGAATATCCTAAGTAGCGTGGCCGACCGGTCTAAGGCGCTGGTTTTATTGGTTTTAGGAACCAGTAATTTGATGGCATGGGTTCGAATCCCACTGCTGCGAAAATATTTGTACGATTCAAGTTCGATTATTTTTTTGTGTGTGATTCAACTTGTTTTACATGATGTCATTAGTCCAATAAACACGAAACATACTTGTTACTTGTAACTTGTATAGCGCCTTTCTTTTCAGTTATACGAAGCGCTGTGAGCGACTCTCCACAATATGTCTGAAACATCCCCCGAGTAAAGCTTGCAAAGAACCAAACCCATGTGAGCTAACTTAACTAATGAAATAAAGCAGTTCAAAACTAAGAAAACAAAGAAAACAATAAACAATAACGATCAAGCAACAAACAAGAAACATAATATAGGCCTATACCAATTCAAAACTCAGATATATTTACTACACTCCTTCAGTGCGATGTTTAATAATAGGCCCTATATAATTAACATTCAAATTTTGTTAAAGTTTTTCGTGCTGAAATTTGACTGTCTTCTGTGATGAATAAACACAACCCCCACCCCCCCCCCCCCCCCCCCCCCCCCCCATTTTTTTTAACGACTCATTTTGTCATGACAGCTGACTTATTATTAAGCTAAGATGAGAGAATTCCATAAACGTCTATATGAATAGCCAAGGTAGCGTGGCCGACCGGTCTAAGGCGCTAGTTTTTATTGGTTTTAGGAACCAGTAATTCGATGGCATGGGTTCGAATCCCACTGCTGCGAAAATATTTGTACGATTCAAGTTCGATTATTTTTTTGTGTGTGATTCAACTTGTTTTACATGATGTCATTAGTCCAATAAACACGAAACATACTTGTTACTTGTAACTTGTATAGCGCCTTTCTTTTCAGTTACGAAGCGCTGTGAGCGACTCTCCACAATAAGTCTGAAATATCCCCCGAGTAAAGCTTGCAAAGAACCAAACCCATGTGAGCTAACTTAACTAATGAAATAAAGCAGTTCAAAACTAAGAAAACAAAGAAAACAATAAACAATAACGATCAAGCAACAAACAAGAAACATAATATAGGCCTATACCAATTCAAAACTCAGATATATTTACTACACTCCTTCAGTGCGATGTTTAATAATAGGCCCTATATAATTAACATTCAAATTTTGTTAAAGTTTTTCGTGCTGAAATTTGACTGTCTTCTGTGATGAATAAACACAACCCCCATCCCCGCCCGCCGACACACACACCACATTTTCCTTAACATGTAATCCTGAGACTTGTTTTCAGTATGTTTATTGATTAAACTAATTATAGGGGAAGATGTTTATTATAATAGTTCAACATGACAATTGCTAACTGAACCCTATTTAAATCATAAACATTTAACATTTGAAGTTGTTTGATTAATGGTTCATAAGGTGTACGAATTGAGGATCGTATATAATTCTATCAGCACGTTTTTGTAATTTATAACGTTTATCTAAGTTTCATTGAAGGTTTCGGATTTAAGTTCAATAACATTATTATTAAAACCATTTTTTATTTCTAAAATTTGGTTCCATGAGTACTATGAACAATTATATAATTAGTTTTTTGAGTATTGATAAAAAGTTTGTCACAATAGCCAATCACAATATTTAGGACTATTGGACTAAGAAATAATGAATTTGGAATGGGATTAGGTAGAAAATCTTGGAATGATGTATCAATTCGGAGAATTTTATTAGCAAGGGAGGGTCCAATTTCAACAAAATGTTTATTGAATGCATTTGAGATATTGAATGGGTCACTTGTCATCACCGTTGCAGTTTAGGGAAGTATTGGGATGTTCCATACTAGTTTTGTTGATTATGGAATTAATAGTCATCCATTTAGCCTTGGCATCATTTTTGTGTTTAAGAAACATGTTTTGATAGTGCATAGATTTAGAAGCTTCAATCATTGAATTCAGTTTATTTTGGTATAGTTTATAGGCTCTTTCGTTATTAATGGATGGACAGTGCAGAAATTGGGCAAATAACTTATTTTTGTGTCTAATTGATGTGAGGAGACCATCCGACATCCATGATTGTTGTTGCTGTTGTTTATGAATGGTTTTGAAGGGGTAAACCTTTATCGTAAACGGACTTTAATGTTTTTTCAAACTTACTGTAAGCGTCATTGGGATCATGGGAACTAATTACATCAGCCCACTGTTGAGAGGAAACGTCGAAGCGAAAGTATTCAAGTGTAGTAGGGTTTATTTTTTCTAAATGTAGTTATCTCTTAAGACCTTGTTTGAAGTAGTTGTAACGCTGTAAAAAGGTGTAATATTAAAAACCAGGAGTCTGATCGGCCTACTTAATAATTTGATGTTTCCTTTTTTTAGAATTTGTATTGCGGTAGGAATTTTTCTTCTGTTTGTTTCTTGTGCAATTTGGTGTTTTCTTTCAATGCTTTCTTTAGTTTTTTTTTCTATTGATGAACTTAATAAAATTATGAATGATTGTAATAATAACAGGCTAAATAATAATGACCACGTTTTTTTTTCTTGTGCAATATTAAAATAAATATTGAATTAATTAATGTTTAGAATTAGAATAACTATTTTTATAATGATAATGATTTTGGCGTTATTATTTTCCTCTTTTTTAATGTTTTTTATTGTCATGCGCATTTTTTGCCTTTAAAGTATGAATGATTACAATTATTACAATAATATATTAATTATGATCATGTTATATTTGGCAATTCTTTTTTACCTTTGTATTGTGTATATTTGAATGTTTGAATAAGAGAATTAAATTGAAAAAAACCAACAGTTATTATACCCAATGTATATTACGGCGATGAAGATTTTCAAACTATTTGTATTTATCAATCAGTAACACAATTGTACCTATTAACATTTATATTTATGTTTAACCACAAATTATTGCATCATGATGCCTACCTGCAGAAGTTTGTTTGTTTTTTGCTATTTTACACAAACATATACATTTATATAAATAGATATAAGTGTATTGTGTGTACAGTCGTCAACTGTGTTTAAGAACCTCCTTTACAGTATTTTAATAGCTGTGACGCCGCTGGTGGCGCTATATCATCTTCATTTGCGAGGCTGGTTGCGGTGTCAATATAGCGGATAGGTGGATATATTGACTGCAGTTTGGTTACAAAGACATACGTATGCTGTTTTTCTTCTTTGTTTTTCGTGTATATTTTTGCCAGAGTTTTATTCCCTTTAATATTTTTAATAATAATAATAATAATAATTATAATAATAATATTAATAATAATAATGATAATAATTAATTATAATAATAATAATAATAATAATAATAATTATTATTATTATTATTATTATTATTATTATTATTATTGCTATTATTATTATTATTATTATTATTATTTCTTTAATAAATAATATATCACTTTATATGCAGCTTATAATATTTAGTGTAGCATTATTATTTAGCATGATAATTATGCATGAAGTTTTATAATTAATTACAGTACAGTCTGTTGACGGCTATTATGTCCTCCGAAAAAATAGAGCTACATTAGTAACTCTGTAGGCCTAAGTATTATTATTCAGAATATTATCATTATTAATATTATTAGTATTCATTTTAATCATGGTACCGATTATTAAGGAATTTATTTGAAGGCCCATCACATGATGTTCAGTGTAGCCTATTTTCAGATCTTCTAACCGAACTAAACAGTAACCATTCATATTAGTAGCCCTCTTAGTTCAAGTTCAAGTTTTATTTCAAAATATCATCATTGTAGCTTTGCAGCTAAATTGCGAATGATACATTATGAAAAAAATAGAGTTGGGTCTATACATTGCACAAAGATTACGAAACAACATTTATATATAAATTCAAAATATAAGGGTAAAGATACACAACAGTAAAAATGTATTTATTTAAAAATTAAACTATGATTTATGTGTAGGATGAACTGATTAATCTTGACTTAATGTTAATATTGAGATAGAAGTAGATAATGCAAGTCAACAGCACATGAGCATTCATTCTTATAATTGAAACATATGCTTGTACAAACATACAGAAGATTTTTTTTTCTAAATTGAAGCAAAACTTAGTAGTCTGAACAAATATTGTGACTTGATTTTTAGTAAAAGGACTCTATATGTGATTTTACTATTCTCACAACAGTTTATATAATTGACCAAATATTTTAATTATTTCGATTTGCAAACATTGCACTGCTTCGCTTTAATATCCATGTCTACTTTGGCTCCCAATGTGCACACGTTGGAAAATCTGATGGAGGATTCGGCATTTCACTTGGTTCGCCGACTTGTATTACCATAGCCATTCCTCTCTATAAAAATAACCAAGATTTGAAATATTAGATATCATTCAACATTCAACAATTGCATATTTTAAACAAATATAACTAAATAAGAGTTCGTCAACGCCAATCAGTAATACATTTCAAAACGGTGTGTTGTGGATAGAGATAGGCCTATAGCAGCACGTCAACACACCACAGGAGTAATTTTAAGATTCAACATTTATCATGGATAGTAGATTGGCACTAAATTACCGGGTAAAAGTGTTACAGTCTAACCTAATGCAGATTGCATGAAGATGTGTACACTTACTTCACCGTGATTCAGTATATGACAGTGGAACAACCAATAACCTGGATTATCCGCCTTGAATCTCAAGATGGTATAACCATTTTCCGGCACCAGCACTGAGTCCTTTAACACAGATTTTTCTAGAGAATGTCTCAAAAGTCCTCCTGAAAAGGAAGGAAGATGTGTATAAGAGACAGGACATATTTTGAGCAACTTATTAAGGAACTTACACTTTCTATCTATTATCGCCTTTCTGCTGCTGTTTGTCAAGCGAGCTTTTGTTAGACTACGTAATGATAATAATAATAATAATAATAATAATAATAATAATAATAATAATAATAATAATAATAATATTTTAACTGAAATTGAAATAGAATTGAAGTAGTTTGATGAGTTTAAGTATTTTCATGGGTTGTTGTTTTGCTTGTATCTGTTAAAGTGGTGTTCTGTCCTCACCTCTTATTGATTTGATTGAATTTTATATTTATCCAATTTTGTTGTAGCTTTTATTTTAATTGTTCTGGTATATGCGTGAGTGCCATAATCATACTTTTTTATCTCAGCCCCACCAGGGCAACAGCATAATGCGTCTCTGTAATCGACTGTAGGACATAATATTATATCCAGTGGTGTAAAAAAGAAGTGGGGTGGCGGCGGGGCCTCATTAAATTTGTTAAAATATTTTTTGAATGGGGATAACAAGACAATTATATTCACAAATTTATGTTTGTGAGTGCCACTTCCGGCCTTCTATAGGTGCCATAAGCATACATTTTCTTACCTCCCCAACCATGGTGGGATTGAGGTGGTGTGAAAGTTCCTCCTTGGCCAATTTATGTCAAATACCTGGATCCGCCACTGATATCATATCATTTATTCGTCATGAAAAACATTTAAAATAACAATACAAACATGATTAAAATACGAGCACATCTAAAATCGCTCGTATCACTAACCCAAAAGACAGTGTGCTATAGTAAGTTTTCCTCTTCCCATGTGAAACAAAAAGAGAGTAATGGTGAAATTGAACCAAAAATATATGTTCCCATGGTTCAGCTGAAACCCATTGGCTACATACAAGTCTTACCAACTCAGCTAATGTTTTCTACTGACGATGATGTTAGTAGTGGTGGTGGTGGTTCTGGTCGTGATGACGGTGAAATTTATGGGTTGACCATAAATTTTTCTCTTCAGTGGGGTTATAAACCCACTTTTATTTCTTCTTTTGGGCTAATCAAGATGGCGGCAATGTGTTGGTGTTGGTGATAACCAACAAATTATAACAATAATCTACTTACCTGTCCAAGTTTAATCTTTAAAACATTTGTGCAAACACAATGGTCAATGCCGCACTTATCGTAAAATGTTCTGTTCATGTTTGGTTGACATATGTCAGATTCTATAGGTTCATTATTCACAAATGGTGAAATTGGAGGAATGAACACAACATTGTCAACGAGTGGACGCCCGTATTGTTGGCCGGCAATTCGTCCCTTGGAAAATAAACCGAACGAAGTAATCGTAATGTAATGCGTTGAATCGACATGGTAGAATTCTGGATCAAACAGTTCTGTAAATAAGTAAACGTACAATATCATGATAACGATTATGTGTAAAGGTACCGTATGTTTTGTTTTCTAAGTCTGCATATTACATAACATTATAACAATACATTACGTTATAGTTTTCAGCATTATCAAAATTATAGAGTGCGGTATTCATGTAATTTTATATTATCAGCTGGATTATGAAATTATTGTGTGAGCGGTTGACGCAACGGTTGCGTTTCGTCGGTCTCTCAACCTAGAGGACGGGTTTTCAAACTTTGCTGTGCATTTCACAGATACGATTTCACTCCTATCTTTGGACAAGACACATTACCTAAATTTGTCTCTCTTCACACACCCACCTTTCCACACTGATTTTTTAAGGCGACGAGGAAAGGAACTGACCACCCTACCACAGTATGCCGAGGCTTAGTACGATGGGCTCTTAACAGCTCATTCCCCTACGCATGAATACAGCATTACCTTCAGGGGCATATCCAGAGATGTCCGAAAGTGGGGGCCGAAAGGGGCCTAGCCGCATAAAGTGGGGTCGACTGCGATAACACCACCCTAGGTGGTCCAGAGGCATGCCTCCGAATTTTTTTGTTTTCTGAGGCGATTGGAGCGATTATTTTTTCCTTTTTTTTTTTTTTTTTTTTTTTACTTTCCAAAAGAAGCCGGGCCTCTCCCTCCCCCTTAAATCCGCTCCTAATTTTCCCTTTACATTTAGCTGCATTAAAAACATACACGGAAATTATTTTATCCACACATATAAGTGGTTTTCCTTTACATAAATAAAAAATGAAATTCTTAAAATTAATACAAACCGTTTTAAAAATTCCCAGATCTGCCCGACCTAAAATCCCGTAAAACAAATATTTTTACAAAAAGACGTTTTTTAAAGAGAGGAAAATGTTTCAAGTTTCATAACTACTGACGCTTACTGTTCGTTCGAATAGCATCTATTCCGATTGCGTCGCGGGACGGACGGGACATCGAAATGCAGTGAACAATTGGAGTGAAAACATTGTAGAGATAGTGCAGCGATTTTACGTAAACTTGTTTTATCAACAACATTGCAAGTAGCAGGATGGATATTTTAGAATGATAAAAATGATCATAAACATTTTGATTGTTTGTAAAACAAACAGAAATTTGCTTGTGCCTGCTTGTGGGAAAACAAGCGTATTTATGGATAGGCCAACTTGTGTTTTCACGAACAGGCAAAGATGCGAACCAACGA
>NW_022757135.1:1151706-1155426 GCF_011630105.1 Anneissia japonica
GCCCAATCTGTTATCATCATGGTATGTTCCGGTAGATCGAAATCATACGCTTCGCTGTTGAACTCTATTTTTCGAGACTTCCTCACAATCAATGGGCCTGATGCGCCACTTCCCCTCTGGTAACCTGCGTGTGAGTGCCACCAATGTGTTCCAGCGGGCTCAGCAATGAACTCGTAGACAAACGATGACCCGCGTGCTATTGGACATTGCGTCACACGCGGGACCCCGTCCATCCAATTATTCCCTCTCATATGGATCCCGTGCCAATGCAATGTAAATCCAGCATCTGATTGTAAGTTGTTAGATACCTTCACTCGTATGGTATCACCTTCGCAAACCTGATAGAAAGTTTTAATGAAATTTAAAGTTCAAGATGTTTACTCCAATCCATTCAAATAATAACAAAAGGTATATTGTAATATGATAATAATAATAATAATGATGATGATGATAATAATAATAATAATAATAATAATAATAATAATAATAATAATAATAATAATAATAATAATAATAATAATAATAATATGATGATGATGATAACGATGACGATGATTTATGATGATTACGATGATGATTATTTATGATGACGACGATGACGATGATTTAATCCCCTAGTTTAGATATTATAGTTTTGGGCACAATGCTATACTCGTAAAGTTTGTTTTAATAACTTTCAACATGCACTTTTGTAATATTTTTTTAACCAAAAAATGAAATGTAAGGGTACTCAATGTAAGTAAACTATATTTAAATGCATCTTACATAGTGTATTAAAACGACGTTTATAATTTTAGATCTAAATATCAACTTATTTTAGTAATGTTGTTTTTCTCCAAAATATTACCTGAATGCTCGGTCCGGGAAACGTGCCATTTACAACGGCCGCAGGTCTTGAAGACCCGTCAACAGGTACACACTTTTCGAGATTACAGTCTTCTTTCTTTAGCGGACAGTCCCCACAATGACCTGACATTGTCTGGATCCATTCAACATTTAGGTCGTACTCGCATATCATTGGTTTAGGCGGATATACGCACTTTCGGTAGCAATTACTTGAAATCACAGGCCTGTTGACGACAGACTCTTTAATTTTACATTCTAAAGGTTGACCTAAAAGCAAATGATATTAATATTATTAATATTATTATTATTATTAATATTATTATTATATTATTATTATTATTATCATCATAACCATCATGATTATTATTATTATTATTATTATTATTATTATTAGTTTTATTATTATTGAAGTTACTAGAGTAGAACTACATTACAACGTCATCTTTATTTATTGCTTTTACCTTTATCTTTGTATTGTAATCGTTATTCATTTTTCGAATACATAGCCATTTATTATTGGCTCTCGATCAAGGCATTTCGGTTGGCACGCCAAAGTTTTCTCGAATTAGGACTTAGATGCAGGTCCGTGCCTCGCTCGTGTGCCCCTGCGGCTTCCCCATAGAGACCCTGTTAATCTCCGTTAACATTGCTAGATACCCTGTCCGGTCAGCTTAAATCAACCCGACAAAACTGCTAAAAGGTGCCATGAATTGTACTAAATGAAAAAAAATATATATAAATCTTACCATATTTTACAAGAAGTGAAAACACTATAGGAACTAACGGGATGATTTGAGTCATCGCAACGTGCCTGTATCGTCCTACAGTGAACGGTCTATTAATCAGAACAAACGTAATATAGCTACCATAATATAGGCCTATTATAGTTCCATAATTATATGATATGTAGAAGCGATGGTATGTGTATTGTTTATGTTGGTGACTGGAGGTAAAGATGAGGGTACTTTTTCAAATGGCAAGACGTGGCTGCCCTCTTTGACCCTATAACATTGTATAAAAATAATTTTTAAATCATATAAATGTAGAAGAATAAATATAAACATATTAATTTTATTTTCCTTTATTTTATTTCACAAATACATCCAAAAGCCGTTTGCCAATTACAGGACACCTTCCTATAGAGTCCGTGTACATTTTGCCCAGACATATAGTTAGACATACCTTGTGGTTGAATCCACTCTTTTTATATTTAGGCATGTTATTTGAAGTCTTTATATTTCTTTTTGTGCGTGGTGGTTGTACAATCGGTTAAAGCAGGGCCGTGACGGGAACGCTTCTCATGATTTCACAGGACGCCTTATAAATATAGAGATATATTTTAAAATACGTACTGTATAATACAATGCATTTAAAATACATATACATGCATAAAATACATACATATTTTTATATATTTATTGTAACTCATCCTTGTTTTTGTGCATTAACTTTTGTATGTGTTTGATATATATTTAACTAACTTTTTCTATATCTTGTGGTATTTTTTATTTTTTAATGTAACAAGGAAAACAAATCTCATGATATCGTTATGACAATATAGAATAATCTAAATCTGAATCTGATAATTGAAATTTATGATGCAATTTTATGCCATTGATACTATGATGAGCTGGACTCGCATCTGATTCGAACCCAAAATCGGACCGAGTTTCCGTCAAATTCGATTTCTTATCGGTTCGGTAGGCCTTCCGATCCGAAAACTCGGCAATCTATTACGATTTGTGTGATACTGATTTACACATTAGTAGGCCTATCACTCAAAAACTCGGCTATTATTACAATTTGAGTGGACATGTTTAAGATTACATTCTATGTATGTATAAGATAAATATTTATTAGCTAAATTTTGAGGGAAATTTATCTGATTTTCATTTTGTTATTTGTTATTTTAGAATTCATAAAGCGCCTATTCCGTTAGGTTACAAAGCGATTTGTTTTCCCTGGTCATTGGGTCCACATGCTTAAGTGTTGCTGCTTATATTGTCGCAGTAGCAGGCAACCCCACCAGGTACCCATATATATTCCTGGGTGGAGAGAAGCAATTTCAAGATAAAGTGCCTTGCTCAAGGACACAAGCGAAATCTACAATACATTTCTTTCATAGCGATAATATATGGAGAGGCCTCAATGCGCTTTACACAATTTAAAATGTATAACTAAAATATATTAGTAATTATATATACATGATGTTCCTATATATAGGCATGTCACCTGTTTTTGTAAATACAATTTTATAGCATTGACAAGGCATTTGACTGTAGCAGAGATATACAGTATGAAATAGGTAAATACTGAAATATAACGCTAAAAAATGAATAGTTTCTCTCTTTGACACCATCCAGGGTTAAACTGTAAGTAAATAAGCATTCAATAAGCCTATTGTTGTTAGTCAATGCTCGCTCAATATTTACACATACATCGGGCGTCCGCCGACAACCCATAGCAACAACAAATGGTAGCAGGCAAATGAGGTGGCGGCTTAGGCCTGTAATTTGCTTCTTAAATAAATTGTAAACCAAGCAAGTACAATGTGTCGTTGGGGATGTGCCACTGTTGATACGGTATGTACACTTGAATTAATTTGTTAAATAATAACTATCGGTTGATGGTTTATTTACGCGTACAATTAGTACCGGTAGATAGTGCCTAGCTAGTTTTGGTTTTTTTTTTGTATAATTTAGGGTACGCTTCTTTGTTTGCAGTCTAGTGTTTAAGGCCTATTAGTTTAACCCTTGTATTTAATAAGCCTTTATGTGGTACTGTTTTAAATATTGTAAATACACACACACATTATATATATATATATATATATATATATATATATATATATATATACTGTATATGTATATACTG
>NW_022757135.1:1156181-1161909 GCF_011630105.1 Anneissia japonica
GTGTAATGATCAAATTGATCGCCAACTTTGAATCTTTCGTCCGTCTTTTTTGTTGTTTTTGCACATACATCGGCCGAGCGTGGCCTTTTTAAAGAACTACCGTAACGTTATAAACCCATAAGAAAAACTGCCCTTAAACGAAAACAATGCCGAAGAAGGGAATTTAACCCAGGGTAGTGGGGCCCGAAGAAGTCTTAAACAGGGACATGAGACCTCGTTGTCACGCCACTGCTCGTAATGCCCTAATATTTCCAAATGTTTTTAGTTACCGAAGAGCGCACTATATATTTCCTGAATAGAATTAACTGTATTTTAAGCTATAGTCCTGGAAATCGTTGTCTGCTAAACGTTAGTTTGATTCTGAAAGAACTTTATTTACATAATGATTCTCTAATAACGTACAGTGTTTTAGTAAAGTTTGTTTTAAAAATTACAGTGGTCATACCAAATGTATTTAATAGAATGTAGTGAATAGGAACTCACTGATAAGATTCAACTTTGCAAAAACATATCGATTGGTAATGGTGCAAAGAAAATCTCTGATCTAATGATCCTCCCAACATTTTGCGCAACAATAGTTTCCCAATCGATAGGAAAAGAATCGACAGATCAATGGATGAACTTGTTGATAATGTGCCTACCGTAAGTCTATAACATGTAATAGTATAGGGTATTACACCACATTTATGTAATATTATCGCTACTAAATATTATCGTCATAATAAATAATAGGCTAGTAGGCCTACTTGTATTGTCATAATTGCATGAAATTGGAAAATTATTTCACCAATAGACGTTTAAATGTAAGTGGTGCGGTACACGATTTTGTCGAGCATGTTTGCGAGGAGACTTCACCGGCTGTATGTGGGAGCCAGGTCGCTGCAGGGTTTGCAATCAGGTAAGTAATGTATATTGTATTAAATGTTCTCTGGTAAGCATCTTGTACAGGGACATATTCCCTTTTTTGCCTACCAGACTCATTACGTTTTGAGTGAAATAAAATTAGGAATTATGAATTATGTTCAATCAACAATATTCAATCAATCAACTACCTATTTACTAACATTTCTCCCCACACTATACATCCATCCTTTCTCTCAAACCCCCTCCCACCCCACCCACCTTTATCAATGCATTCTAATCTTTTCTCTCCCTAATAATGCAGGAGAATGCTAGGCCTTTCTGTGTTCCTATTAAGTCTCTTCAGATCAGTACACTTTTGGTGATCTTTCACACGATTCTTCTCATACCAAAGGATACGCTGCTCCCAACGTCCACTTTGTTTATCACTCGATCCATCGAAGTCTCGTCGACATTCATACCCTCGCACCTCTTTCTTATGAAGAAACAAACTCTGCTCTTATATTCCCCTTTTTTCATGTACAATTATTCTAGCTTGTTATTAACCCTTTAACGTCAGTGCGCTTATGAACGCAATTCAACATTCAAAATGAAGTTGTGACTTATGAGTTATTATCCTACCTTACCTTTACCTCTTTTTGTACATCCCCATGCGTTATATTACAACAGAATCAATTATTGTATCAAAATATATTTAACACCGCGATTGCGTGTGTGAACATGGTATTAATCTTAACTTAAGATTAATACTTAAGCGTTATTTCTTCAGGTGAAATGTACTGGAGAACGAGTTGAATATGTGGAAAGGTCTAAACAGCCCACGAAAACGGACAGCTTGTCTTCAAAGAAACGCGGAAAATCATCAAAATCAACTAGACCTAAATCAAATAAATCAGGAAGATCATCGAAGTCATCAAAGAGCAAAAAAGGCAAAAAGAAGAAATGAAATCATGCCTATTTATGTAGTTCTTTATACTGTAAATATTTCATACTTTTAAAATTAAAGATGTGCTTTGTAATATCTCCTTGATTCGTCATTATACCATGTATAATTTTCTATATTGTACCTGAGCATCTAATCTAAAATTTTAGATATCAATGAAAAGAACCAGGCAGGGGCGTAGACTGGGGTGTGGGGATGCCGCACCCATTAAAAAAGGCAAAAAAGTTCCGCTGGTGTAGGCCTAAGCATGCTTATGACTATGAGCAAAAATTCACTCGTACTATTAGGCGGAATGCATAAGACTTTTTGTGCAAGTGGATTGCGATGGTAAAACGGACTCTGGTATCTACACAGGGGAAAAATGTGCAGTAAACACTAGAAACGTTAACAAGCTCTTATTATTAGCATGGTCCATGTTATTAGGGAGCTTAATTTCGATTTGTTTGACAACGCGACGCTAGAATGTAATCACTCATGCGTGACCGACCTGGCGTCCTACGTTCTCTGCATACGTAGATTTGGCCAAATTGCGTTCCCTACTCAACAAGGTGACTTTAACGTTCTCGCATGCGCAGATGACTTTTAGTGACTTCATTACGTTCTACGTCCTACCGTCGTCGTGCAATCGAAAGCGCCCTATTATTCTCAAACTTTGACGAAAACTCGGTTAATTCAGGGGACAGTTAAATTATTGCATACAAGATTTAACGGTATTATAAAAACTTATTACAAAATTGAACAAGCATTTACATACAATAAAATTTTACAATATATAGACAATTTTGCATGGTATAACCAGATTTGGCAAACTTGGGCAGTGGGTTACCAACTGGAAAGTGTCGCTAAAGTCTGAGAAATGCAAAGTACTCTCTTGTACCCTCAAAACTAAACCAATTAATTGTAATTATATGATCTCTAACGAGGCACTTTAAAATGTTGAATGGCATAGAGACTTGGGCATTTTTATTGACAAAAAATTAACGTTTGCTTTTCACGTGGACCATGTCGTTGGCAAGGCCAACAGGTTACTTTGACTGATGTGGCGCAATTGACACAAATTTCCTCCAACCACAAAAATTGCACTTTATAAGTCTCTTATATAACCTTTATTTGATTTTTGTTCAGTTATTTATAATTCAATATCCGACACACAATCTTCTAGAATTGAAAGAATCCACAATAAGTTTTTACGTTTTCTCGGCCCAGAAACCTGTTGGCCTTGCCAAACTCCTATTATTTCCCCTAAAATTAAAAGACAAATTACAGTGTAATGATTTATTTTTTTTACAAGTGTTTTAATTCTATGTTTACCCGTAATATTGTTCCTAATTTCTCTCTTAATGTCCCTGTTCGTAGACTTCGTTCTAAACCTATTTTAAATGTACAATTTTCAGGTGTTAATGTTTGTAAAAATGGTATATTTTGTAGATTGTCTTCACTTTATAATAATTGTGTTTGTGATAATCTTGAATTTGATATTTTCATTGTAATTTTTCTAAGTTTAAGTCTAGTACATTCGAGTCTTCTAAATAATCTTTAATGTAATAATTTTGACTTTTTACTTATATTGTGTAAGTTTTTTACTGTTTTTATATTTCCATCCTGTAATTGGTGTTTACACTGTTGGATGTGCAATAAATAAATTAATAAAATAAAATTAATTTATAATTTTTGAAAAACGTAAACCAAAATTTAAAACACGTAACAGAATATTTAAAAAAATAAACACGTTTATGCATTAGTTATTGTCTGAATACAATGCCGATGCTCTAAGAATGCAAGTACTCTATAAGAGAATGTATAGCCTTTAAAATACGGTACTGTACATCTAAAAAGAATATTTTTTTATAACTTATAAAGGGGATGCCTACAAGAGCCTAATAATAATAGGCCTATATCAATTACATGTATTCATATTTTGCTTGTAATCTTCGAAGGTAGCAGACCAATTGAGCATTGATGTATCTTTCCATTCGTAATAATCTTCTCTCCACTGCTTTTAAGGATCGTCTATATCAGCTGGAATTTTTAAAAATCATTAAAACTTTATAAGCCAAGCATTCTATCAATATCTAGCCTCACATTGTATTCAATCAATTATTTCTTTTAAATTAAAGACCCCAAAAACCACAATATAAGAATCTTACAATAAATACCTCATTTAATTACATATTTTAACGTTTCTTTATCCTATATGTATGATTTTAATTATTGTTTAATGTATACAATATTAAAGGATGACCTATTTTCGATCAAGGGCCAATAACGTATCAACATAGTTAGTGTTAGTTTTAGTATTAGAAGCCTATAAGTATAGATATTGTTAGATCAAAGTAAGTACTGTGGATTAATGGTATTGGTATAATAGTTTTGGCAATATTAGCATTAATTTTGTATGCCTATAAGTATTTGTGTATTTGTATTTGTATTTTTTTATTGGTACTATTATTTGTATTGGTGTGGTAGAGAGAGGCAAAGGGTTAGTAGTAAAGCAGTATACTACTAGTATTAGGCCTAATAACAATGTTAATATTATGGGTAGAGTGATACAAACCTGTATATGTCATTAATCGTGGAATGTAATTGTTCCAGAATGAACAATATTCCGCCCTCCGCTGTTCCGCTGTTTGTGTTACAATATAGGGCAACCACGGCTCAAAAGTCTCCCTCGAGGTGTCGCTCAGGGTTTCTAAATTTGGATTTCTCAAATGAGAAAAAAAAAGTTGCTTTCGTACTCTTCGTACTGGCAAATGACGCTGCAAAGAGTAGGCAGTTACGAGATGTACAAAAGCAAAATACCAAGATGCTACATTATTTATATTAAATAACATCAGAATTTCAACACGAATAAAATAAGAACATTAAGACTGAAAGTGGAAAAGATCTTAAGTTAAGTGCTAGGCAGTAGAACCCTAAAAATATGATGTATCTACGGCCTATACATACTGGGACAGAATATCTCGGTAACACATGATTTTACTTTCAAGTATTAATACTAATACAGTAACTAATATGATTTATATAACATACATAATCCACTTAAATTTGAAAATGTAAAACAAGTACGATTGCACAAAGTAAAAACCTAGACATGAAGATATTTTAATTCGAATATTTCGAGCACTTCTGTGCTCTTCCTCAGCGATAACAAGTGTTGTTTTACATTATCAGGATGGGCATACGTGGTATATATATATATATAAATATATATATTTATATATATATATTTAGGTCTATATATATATTATATATAGGCCTATATATATACTGTCTCTTATACACATCTAGATGTGTATAAGAGACAGGAATATTTTTTTATAACTTATAAAGGGGATGCCTACAAGAGCCTAATAATAATAGGCCTATATCAATTACATGTATTCATATTTTGCTTGTAATCTTCGAAGGTAGCAGACCAATTGAGCATTGATGTATCTTTCCATTCGTAATAATCTTCTCTCCACTGCTTTTAAGGATCGTCTATATCAGCTGGAATTTTTAAAAATCATTAAAACTTTATAAGCCAAGCATTCTATCAATATCTAGCCTCACATTGTATTCAATCAATTATTTCTTTTAAATTAAAGACCCCAAAAACCACAATATAAGAATCTTACAATTAGTACCGGTACCTTATTTAATTACATATTTTAACGTTTCTTTATCCTATATGTATGATTTTAAT
Source organism: Anneissia japonica (assembly GCF_011630105.1). Lineage (NCBI taxonomy): Eukaryota > Metazoa > Echinodermata > Crinoidea > Comatulida > Comatulidae > Anneissia > Anneissia japonica. The sequence goes on from NW_022757135.1 coordinate 1,161,671, forward strand.
TATTGTTTAATGTATACAATATTAAAGGATGACCTATTTTCGATCAAGGGCCAATAACGTATCAACATAGTTAGTGTTAGTTTTAGTATTAGAAGCCTATAAGTATAGATATTGTTAGATCAAAGTAAGTATTGTGGATTAATGGTATTGGTATAATAGTTTTGGCAATATTAGCATTAATTTTGTATGCCTATAAGTATTGGTGTATTTGTATTTGTATTTTTTTATTGGTACTATTA
>NW_022757135.1:1162389-1170356 GCF_011630105.1 Anneissia japonica
ATGTAAAACGCCATAAATGTAAACCTTCTTTTTCGACAAGATTTAACGGTATTATAAAAACTTATTTACAATACGGAACTAGTTATTAAGCTATTAAGCATTTACATACAATAAAATTTTACAATATATATATAGACAATTTTGCATGGTATAACCAGATTTATAAATGTTGAAAAACGTAAACCAAAATTTAAAACACGTAACAGAATATTATAAACACGTTTATACATTAGTTGTCTGAATACAATGCCGATGCTCTAAGAATGCAAGGACTGTATAAGTAGAATGTGTAGCCTTTAAAGTATACGGTACTGTACATCTAAAAAGATTATGATTTTTAACTTGTAAGGGGATGCCAGCAAAAGCCTAACAAATATGTATCAATTACATGTATTCATATTTTGCTTGTAATCTTCGAATGTAGCAGACCAATCGGGCATTGATGTATCTTTCCATTCGTAATAATCTTCTCTCCACTGCTTTTGAAGATCGTCTATATCGGCTGGAATTTAAAAAAAAAAATCATTAAAACCTTACAAGAAACAAGCATTCTATCAATATCTAGCCTCACATTGTATTCAATCAATTATTTCTTTCAAATTAAAGACCCCAAAAACCACAACTATAAGCACAATCTTACAATAAATAGCTTATTTAATTACATATTTTAACGTTTCTTTATCTTTTGTTATATTCTGTATGATTTTAATTATAGTTTAATGTATACAATATTAAGGATGACCTATTTTCGATCAAGGACCAATAACGTATCAACACAGTTAGTGTTAATCATAGGTATTAGAAGCCTATAAGTATTAATATTGTTAGATCAAAGTAAGTACTGTGGATTAATGATATTAGTATATATAATAGTTTTGGCAATTTTAATATTAGCATTCGTTTTTTATGCCTAAAAGTATTGGTATTTGTATTTGCATTTGTTTTTATTGGTACTATTATTTGTATTGCTGTGGTAGGGAGAGGCAAGGGTTAGTATTAAAGCAGTATACCACTAGTATTAGGCCTAATAACAATGTTAATATTATGAGTAGTGATACAAACCTGTATATGTCATTAATCGTGGAATGTAATTGTTCCAGAATGAACAATATTCCGCCCTCAACGCCTTGCTGTTCGTCATGTTTGTGTTAAATATTTTGTAGTCTAGTCCAGGAACACTATAGGGCAACCACGGCTCAAAAGTCTCCCTCGAGGTGTCGCTCAGGGTTTCTAGATTTGGATTTCTAAAATGAAAAAAATTACATTGCTTTCGTACTCTTCGTACTGGCAAATGACGCTGCAAAGCCTTGGGCAGTTACGAGATGTACAAAAGCAAAATACCAAGATGCTACATTATTTATATTAAATAACATCAGAATTTGAACAGGAATAAAATAAGAACATTAAAACTGAGAGTGGAAAAGATCTTTAGTTAAGTGCTAGGCAGATAACCCTAAGAATATGATGTATCTACTATACATACTGGTACAGAATATCTCCGTAACACATCATTTTACTTCCAAGTCGGTATTAATACTAATACAGTACCGTAACTAATATAATTTATATAACATACATAATCCACTTATATTTGAAATAGTAACTGGGACCTGAAAAAATCCTCAAAACTAAGCCATGAAATATAATATGCCTTTGATATATCAAGTTTTAATTAAGTTTTCTATTTGAATTTCAAAACATTCCTAAACGAATCTTACCCTGTTTTTGCAAAGTTCCCCCAAAATTTCATCATACGTTTTGAAAGTTCGATTTCTTCCTGTCCATTGTAAAATGTGTGATTCAACTCTGGAATAAAGTGATATCCAAACACATATTGTAGGTCCTCGGCGTGTGCAACTCCTTTCCATGCAGGTCGATCAAACCAAACAGAATTTGACGGTAGGTACGTTAACTGATACATCCATACATCCTGGGCACTTTGCGCATGCGCTCGCGCTGTGAAATCTGACGGGCAAAGAAACGCCTCGTCCGTATTCATGTCGACAAAGTTATAAAAATAGTTAGTATCTGGATCGTCAGCAACTGACCAATCCGTATACTGGAGCTCAACTGCATCGACAACAGCAGTTTCGTCTGAGGCGTAGATGTAACCTTCTAATGTATTGCGGAAATTCCGTCTTCGAACAATTGGCTCTTTTACTGGAATCTGTGGTAGAAACGCTCTTGCAGCGACCAAAGTACCCTCGTCTCGACAAGTCCCTACCATAAGTTTACATTTCTTAAACTTGCCGTTTTTTATTAGTGTATATGGATCACCGGGTATAAAGACATTGTCTATCACTGGAACAAATGGTATAACATTGGTCGTGAGGGCAATCACCTGTAATGAATCAACAATGTTTTTCAGAAATAAACAAAAATTATTATCTGAGCTTACACATCATTCATAATAATCGGTATTATAGCAAAACCACTCAAAAGCAAAAATACGTCAAAAGACGTGGGCACAGTGCCTCTGTAGCTGATAACAAAGGTTTTACTAGGCATTTGCCGTTTCGCTGAGATACATTACTGGTAGGCCTACGGCATTATTTGTTTTTCTAGAATTTGAATTTATTTATCGTCTTTCACAATCCAAAGAATATACAAGGCGCTACAGCGGCGTAGCTAGGTGCGAAAGGGCCCCAGTGCAAGATTAATTGCTTATACACATCTAGATGTGTATAAGAGACAGGTATTAGGCCTAATAACAATGTTAATATTATGAGTAGTGATACAAACCTGTATATGTCATTAATCGTGGAATGTAATTGTTCCAGAATGAACAATATTCCGCCCTCAACGCCTTGCTGTTCGTCATGTTTGTGTTAAATATTTTGTAGTCTAGTCCAGGAACACTATAGGGCAACCACGGCTCAAAAGTCTCCCTCGAGGTGTCGCTCAGGGTTTCTAGATTTGGATTTCTAAAATGAAAAAAATTACATTGCTTTCGTACTCTTCGTACTGGCAAATGACGCTGCAAAGCCTTGGGCAGTTACGAGATGTACAAAAGCAAAATACCAAGATGCTACATTATTTATATTAAATAACATCAGAATTTGAACAGGAATAAAATAAGAACATTAAAACTGAGAGTGGAAAAGATCTTTAGTTAAGTGCTAGGCAGATAACCCTAAGAATATGATGTATCTACTATACATACTGGTACAGAATATCTCCGTAACACATCATTTTACTTCCAAGTCTTTTTAGGTCTATTTATGAATGGGCCCCTAATAGCCCTGGTCCCCAGTGCTTTGCACTGCCCGTAGCTACGCCACTGAGGCGCTAGCATCTAATACCCTGGTCAATGGTGAGTTGGAAAACCGTCACATTTTGTGTAACTCTTTCTGCTCCCTGGAAATTATTCCTGGTCATGCTGTATTACACGCACATCGTTTGATGTTTTATATACGGTACCCATCCTGGGTGAAGAGAGGCAAAGCTACAGGTAAGTAAATTCCCTTGCCCAAGGACACAAACAATGTGACAAAAGCCTCGGTTTCAAACGCCATATCTCACGATCTAAAGTAGTTCAACACCTTATTCGCTGCACCACACGAACCTACATAAGTAATATTGGCATAAGAGGCGAGATGATGATGATTATAAACACAATTCCGACATATTTTTAGCCTACCGTATTCTGAGACAGAGTAATGTTTCTTTGATCAACATCCCGCAAGCAGTCTGCCATTTCAGCGCTAGATTTTGCCGCTCCACAGCCCGTAAAAAACGCTAACTGATCGGCGTCCCGTCTGGCTTTTTCCATGTCCTTCTCCAAGCCCCACGGAGCTACTGCACTGCCACTCTGTAAAATTATATAACACAAAAAGTAAAATATGAAAACATTAAAGAAATTATAGATAGTTCCTCTTGTTTATTCATGTATTATAACAAGTCTTTGATAGAGGCGAAAAACAATATTTTTTCAATTAATATGTTTTTTCTGCAAAAAATTAATATTCTTATAGAATGTTTTATGTTAAGTATAATCCTACATATTAAAATGTGTTAAAATATATGAATATGTTATGAAACTTAACCTATATTAAATATCAATTCAATTCTCTCCGAAGAGATACTTTATTCATAGGCCAACTGCCTTATAACACAAACATTATACATGTGCCAATTGAACTGATAGTTTTTTAAACGCACAAACAATAAAATTGGATAATGATTTTACCGTACTGTTTTTTAGACTTAAATAGTGTGAAAAAAAGGACAGATTTGGAACACAATTTAGAATAAAACGATTTCTTTCCTGATTATACAATGGACATTTCAAAACAAAATGAAAAACATCATTAGGTCATCTGATCATAAAGACAGCCAATAACAGTGATGATGATGATGATGATGATGATGATGATGGTGATGATGATGATGATGATGATACTGATGATGATGATGATAGTAATAATAATAATAATAATAATAATAATAATAATAATAATAATAATAATAATAATAATAATAATAATCGTGATCTCATAATTTTCTATTCCGAAATGTTCATAAATTATTTTCATACCTGTAATATGGCTTGTGAGAAAAAATCCTGACTAATCGGTGAAATGAGATGATGGCCCACACTTGCCCCTCCAGCACTTTCGCCATATATGGTAATTTTGTTTGGATCGCCACCAAACGCTGAAAAATATTCAACACACTGATAATTATAGCGCAGGTAATAATAGTAAAATTGTTATTGAATACCGTAAGTGAACGATGAGGCCATGCAAATTTTAACTTTTTAAAATGTTTTAAACGCATTTCTATTTCTCTACCCTCTTAAAATTTTAAATATCAATCAGATTATTAATCATTTAAATTGTTAGCCATGTTTTTTTTAAATGTTTTTACAATGATATATAAATACTGCTTTTGCAGTACTTTTAAGTGTTTCATGTTTTTTGCCAGTGGAAAAAGAATTTCCATTTTACTTGTAATGGACAAATAAAGTTTTGATTTGATTTGATAAACAATGTTATAATTTACTAAACTTGTTGTCCCTTTGTTTTCATTTATTCAAGTTACAACAATAGAAAGAATATCATTTTCCCACACTTTTCAACATATTTAGTATACAAAGACAGTAATAAAAGTATACAAAAAGTATTATTATTCGCTAAAAATTGTGGATCATAAACTTTCTGTATCGTCATACCTGCAATATTTTCATAAACGAACTTGAGAGCTTCGGCTTGATCAAAGAGCCCATAATTACCTGGTAGAGCTTCATCACCTTTAATACAAATATATAATCAAATGTTTTGATTTGCTAGATATAGCACCGACCTGTAATTGTTTAAGGTTGTTTGAGATATTTATACATTTAGTCCTTTTGTTTACTTAGAAAGGATACGTTGAATTTAAAGGAAAAGTTTAGTTTTATATAATTTAAAAACTGTTTTAGCATAACCAGGTACATAATATCGCATTTATCTCGTGCGCGTTCGTTACGGTATACTCTCCCAACCACATGTGTGATGATGACGCAGCAGGTGCATTGATCAATCCGAGTTTAGCGACAGGACATTGTAATGCATAAGATTAGTTTGGTTCTAAACAAGTTACGGTACAGTATTTGCATTATTACTATCCTTGTGAAAAATGGGATATCATGTACCTGATTATACTCAACCAGTTCCTAAATTATATAAAATTGGTAAACTTCTCCTTAACCCCGCGCCCAGGCCTTGTATAAATGAAGTTAAGGTATCCAATTAATTTCCAATTTACTGTTATCACATGTAACAATTTGGCGAACTTTAGTCATCATGCAAACATATATTAAGTGTATCATTACCCGGTATCTTATTTGGTTCATGATTATGCCATAAGGATAACACGTTAATATTTTAAATTGCACTGTCATCAACCAAAGCGACGAATTGTATCTCAATCTCTCTCAATCTACTCACCCGTTGCCAGGAAACCAAACGCACCAAGCCGATAATTAGTTGATACCATAATAACGTTGTTGTAACTTGCAAGTGGTCGTGCATTGTAAGTATAACTCGATCCATATCCAGCTATGAATCCCCCTCCATGAATCCAAAACATCACGGGAAGAGGCTCAGACTGCATGTAAATCAAACAATAAATTATGAAAAATATAACTAATGAATGTGCATTTATCTATTCGACCATATTGAAATGTAGTTAGATTTATATTGCGCGTCACTTCATGTCTGAGTCACCCGGTAAACCGGTAGCGGTTACTATCGTCTGTCCACAACAGGACGGTGCTGTACATCCGGTAGCCCGTAGCCCCTACTCGTCTTTATTATTGGTTATTTTAAGTGCACACGAGCCAAATTGTGTACACAAGGTCTACGGTTTCTATAGTCCATATCCGAGAAGACTTGTTTCACCACCAGAACGAGGCGAGCGTGCCGTTCGAACCAGTGCCGATATTATGGCTGTAGGTTGCGGCGCTCCTGCCTAATAACCCCTCGACCATATCCAACTCGTCAAAACATACTTTTAGAGCGATGACACTCACAACAAAAACACATTATAAACCTTTTTCTTTTTTCAGCAAAATCATTATATTCAGTGGCGTATCTAGGAGTCTTGAAACGTGGGGGATAAGGAGGCGTGAAAGTGAAGTGGGGGTGGGGGATCGATATTAGAAGACATTAAAAAAAAATAAAACGTTGCTGTTTGAGCCTTAATATTTGTAAACATTCATGGCGGCGCTTTAAATATTTCATTAGTGATATATTAGTTGAATTTTGCCAAGAGACACTGGGTAAGGGGTTGTTTCTCAACTTGACAATGGGTAAATATTTATGTTGTAGCGATATTGAAATTCAAATAAATTAGTTAAGTAAATCGTAAAATTATCATTTTTCGAGATAGTAATGTCTATAAATCTAAATTTAGTTTGAAATTTGTGCCGATAACAAAAAATTAGTATACACAAAAGAGATATAAAAAAACAAATAGTGATAACCTACAAACAATACAAACAATATTATTATTCATGCGTTTCTTAAATTAACTAATAAATAATCTTTAGATTATTATACAGGGACTAAGCAATTCAAATAAGTAATTTTATGTGGTTCAGTCATGAATTCTAATTGTCAATAAGCTCCATATGTGTGGCCTTGGTCTTACAATATTGTTGAATACCTAACTAGCATAAGCATAATATTTTTATCACTTTAATTATTTTTACCACTTTAATAAATATACATATTGTGAACCTGCAACTCATGGGACAGGGAACAATTTTCCCTATTGCTCTCTTGGAGAACGAACATTATTGAAATTCACTATACTATACTTGCAAAATATCTTTGAGATGATAATATAAATATTTGTAATAGTAGACTACAACACTTACTCTAGGATACGGCGCCCATATGTTCAGATATAGACAATCTTCACTTTTGTTATTAGGCATATCAAAATCGGATGATGTTTGCGGACAAACATTATTGAATTCACTTGCATCTAAAGGTTTATTCCATGGGTCAGTAAGTGGTACTGTGCGTCTAAATCGATTTTCTCCAACCGGCGGCTGAGCAAAGGGTATTCCTCGGAATATATCTAGGGTTGCATTGACACCAAGATCCAAGTTATTGAAAGATTCTCTTACTCCAAGTATTTCACCAAGTTTAATTGTAACACTAGGTCGATTTGATAATGTTAGGCTGAACTTAATAAATGTTAAAAAGCATAACAGGATAACTCTCCGCATACTGAAAACGTTTGTCAGATCGTCTGGTCACGAACTCGCATGAACTAATAACCGTCCCGGTGTGCGGTTATGCCTATGTTTCACTATATTTTCCGTGCAATAGGTCTGCAAGTCGACTGAAATCCAGATTCCACTTTAAAAACATAACCACGTACTACGATGTGTCACATGTTCCCTTGGTGTACTCCGCCTCCTTTAAGCAAATGTTTACTTTCTGACAGATATTAATCGTAGTTCACAGTTGATC
>NW_022757135.1:1170827-1174734 GCF_011630105.1 Anneissia japonica
TGTGTATAAGAGACAGTATATATACTTATATATATATATATATATAATGGATAAATAATTAGTGCTCAAATAGGAACAGGATGTTATAATGGTATCAAGCATAGCTCTTCAATGAAAAGTAAGTGCTAGGCTTGGTGCCTTAGGACCACAATAAAATTTTTGAAAATGTCTGTGTCATCCTAGTTAAAGTTGTTAATAAAATAAAATATATACCGGTATATTTATAACATCATATATTCCTTCAGCACTGTTATCCTTTATTTGTATACATTGTGTTGACTGTTCTACAATGTTAAACCTAATTTGAATATAACTATATTATAATACAGTTACGCAATTGAACAATACATCATCTCCTAAAACTGATTTTCAAAGGGAAATATTAGCATTGAGATGTTTAAGTACTACCATAAGGCAATGTGATAACAGTTATCTATTTACCAGGATAGGTTGCTTATCAATTGGATACACACTTCATATTAGATTGAATCTAATTATGTACGGTATACAATTGTGGCCTGGATTAATATAAATACAAAAAGTCGTACGATTCGGAATTAATTGATAATAAGTTCAGGTAAAGTACCGGTATTGATAGCTGTATTCTACCATATATGTTGGTCTCCGATTGTCTAATATAATGGAATCACATGACAATACTTCGTTTGCTTTTCGAAATCGATATATTGTGTCCTGGATTAATATCAATGCAAAAAGTCGTACGATTAGGAACTCGTAGGTGTTAATGAACTTATAAAAAGTTCAGGTAAAATAGTGATAGCTTTATTCTACCATATATGTTGATGTTTGATTGTCTAATATAATGGAATCACAGGACAATACTTCGTTGATTTCGAAATCTATTTATTCCGGGTTCAAATCCTTTGACAGCAGGAGATTTTGTTTTGCGACGAAAAATATAATTTAAAAAAATAAATAAATATTTTAAAAATATAAATAAAATAAAATATATAAAGTCAGCTCCCTAAATCGTGATGGGGCTTTAAATAAAGAATCACGTAATTGCATTTATTTAAGGGGCCCCTGAATATCAGCCGACCTTCTAGGTTAAACAGGATAGGTCACCCACTATGACTGTTGTGCAAAAATCACCTCACTAATTAACGACTTACACTAGCGGATACGCCCCTCCTTTTTTGTAGGACAGGTCACCGTACACAGAGTAATCCTACCACCGTCTCAGAAGGGCTTACAATGGCCACCGTATGCATGTTCTCTACCAATGTCGTGTCATCAAGATTAGCCTCACCTAAACCAATGTTTTCTGACCGGGTGTAAATAATTACAGTGAATGATATTATGCTAAACCAGGAAATTCTAAAATAGAAAACAAACAAACAAAAAAGAAAACACTTCATTATTAATTGCAATATTCAAGTTGGGCAAAGATTCATTCTTATATAATAATAATAATAATAATATTTATTTGGCATCAAAAAGACATGTTACAGTATTGCCAGGAAAGAGAATGGGCATAAACCCGAACAAGAAAAACTTATTGAACTTCCTGACGCAAACATCTTTCAAATAATAATAATAATAATAATAATAATAATAATAATAGGCCAATATTATTCATAAAACAGACGTGAGAATGTATATCTATAATTGTCTTAAGTCAATCTACATAAACATAATTCTTTATTGCTTTTTTATACATGCTGTAATTTGAGACTCTTTACTGTCTCATAATAATACGTCTACTACGTGGATGAAAGCTTGGGGGTTTATGCTAAACTTGGCTATTTTTTTGTACAAAATGAATATGATTTTATAACATGAATAAAGGTCTGACAACAAACTAAGCACGTTCATATCTTGTCTGTATTTGGTTTGATATAACATTGTAAATATAGTACCAGTTATCAATTTTGAAAGGTAATTTGTCTGATAAATCAAAGCATTTCTTTGGTGGTGAAGAAGATGATTGATCGAACGTTTGACCAAAGGGTGAGCTAAATGATAGATCAATAAGATGACGCCATATTATCAGTTGGATAGGTCTAAGTCTGTATGATAATGATAAGCCATTTTAACAAAGATGGCACTAACATTCAAGCATTGTAGTTTTAGTTGTGGCTATAACGTGTGACATCGAGTAACCCCTTCATTAATCAGACATAAATGTGATGGATACAGACTGGGGAAAACGTACGTTATTGTTCCTATTGATATTTGAAACAACTATTGTGTACAGTTATGAAACAAATCGAAATTATGAGGGTTCCCAATGCTTAAGCAAGACTTGAATGGTAAATACAATTGTGTGCACATCAAATTCACCTATTTAGTAAATATTTTTAAATTAATATATTTATATTTATTATATCGTATACGTTAAAATAGTATTTGTTTAGTATTGATATATGGATAAATATGATATGGAATTATGCTTTGATTATTTTGATAACTAATTATTATTATTATTATTATTATTATTATTATTACTTTCATTATTATTAATAATGATAATATTATTATTTTGACTATTTCAAAAAAGATCACATTTTTGTACATATATAGGCTAACCTTTCCTATCAATCTATGTAAATTATTATTATTATTATTATTATTTGGATGATGAAATTAACTCCAAAAACACAAAAATATGCATTCAATAACCTTATGTATATCTGGTTTTTTTTTTTTTTTTTTTTTTTTTTTTTTTTGGGGGGGGGGCTCATTTTTTTTAAAATTAGGCCTAATACAAGAATTAGCTTAATTATTTTTTTTTTTGTATATGTCTCAATGAGCTGGTCGAAGACTCCTTGCGTATTGAGTGGCCCACGTGTGTTTGATAAGGGACTCGAGAAGTGGTCTGATCAAAAATCCAACGAACAGAACAATAATGAAATTATAATACATTCTCCAAGTATTGAAATGCACACCATCATGTTGGGATTCGATGTTTCGGCATTAATTATGCCATTATCAGGAATTCCTGATGATGACATAAATAATGTCCAAATATTGAATCCCAACACGATGGCGTGCATTTCAATACTTGGAGTATGTATTACACATTTTTATCTGAGATTAATCAGTGGACCTTTCAGAAAGTAATGCGTATACGGGTTTCAGCATTTATACTAGGCTATGCCCTTTTTTCTTACCTATGATTAATATTTTCACAAACCGTAATTTTAAACGCAGGAAGGAGAGAATTACATGGCTCATTTATCAATAAGCGGCTTATGCTATTTACAATAAAAGTTCTTGTACTTTTGAAATATAACAAAACAACTTCGACACTCCTAGTTTCTTTGAATTGTAAGTGCACCATCACGATGACAACTCTAGCCTGTGTTGTAGATGGGGTCACAAGAGGGTCAACATATTTCTTTTTATGTTCTTTACATACAATGTACAAAACCAAGGCATATATTTTAAATGAATAATACATTAATATGTTTAAATAAACAAAAGAAATCACAAACGTGGTGTCTGTATCCATGCAGCTAAGCAGTTCTAAATTATATTTATGATTGTATTTGAAAACAGAAACAGTGGCAGAATTCGCGATTAGTTCATCGGTCACATGGACACAACATGCCAAGAAAGACATTAACCCAACTGAAACGGTACACAACTAAAACAAATGTGATTGCAATTTTTACAATACATTGTAAAACAACATCACCTAAGTATGCTTATTAAATCATCTGAAATAATTATATAATTGGTATTATAAGCACGGCGAGATAGATAAAAAAAAATACTTTTAAGATACAATTCATAAAAGTACTCAAGAGTGTATTTTTTTATGTATTCAGATACTCATTGTGTTATGCTCACATAGGCGTAGATCCCGGGGGGGGGATATATCCCCCAATATTTGACAAGGGGGGTGGTCCATTTTATCATCCCCCCCCCCCCCCCCTTTTGA
>NW_022757135.1:1174973-1186503 GCF_011630105.1 Anneissia japonica
ATTATTTTATCTGGTACCAATCTAAGCTCTTCTTTACTTAGATGTTAGATGTGCTTGCAAAGAGAGCCACATTTCACACTGAAGTGTGTGTACGACATCAGTAATGTTATGTCAATTCCAAGAATGTTTAACGTTATATCGGTTGATGAGGAATTTATTGATTAGGCCTATAATAGCAAATTGCATCAATTTATTTTGCAAAAACAAGGTTTCCAGATTCAGATGGGGGCACATCTCCTGTCCGCACAAGGGCACACATTGGCGCTAACACCAGGCGCGTAACAGGGGTCTTGGGTCAGAGTGGGTATTTATTTTCCCGGTTAGTAATTAATTTACCATAACCACCCCACCCCACTCCCCATATAGAAAACAATACGACATAGGGCTTATCTTATTTATAATATAGGCCACACACATGTGTTTGAAACTAAATACAGTATAAGCATTTTCATCATGGTTTTATTTATTACAAACATATTCTTTCACCATCAAAACACATTGAGGTCCTTCTTTTAGATTAAAACGATCTATCTTAAATTTGTCTTTCTTGAGTTTGGGACTATTATGTGTTTAAATAACTTAAAAGTATAAACCTAAAAAAGCCCTAAAAAATATTTTGTGTTTTTAATTCTAATTTCGTCGGAATTGATGAAAACTCCCTAAAATGTGCAATTTATAGAGGAAATTGGCCTACCGTAACAAGAAATGCGCGCAAAGAATTTGAGAATTTTAGGCACTTCAGAGGATGCATTTGTCAAGGGGTGGGGAAAGATGTTCCAAAGATGGATATTTTCCCCCTTGTCCCCCGGTGTTTTTAATTCTAATTTCGTTTGAATTGATCAAAACTCCATAAAATGTGCAATTTAGAGGAAATTGGCCCATGTTAACAAGAAATGCGCGCGAAGTGCGCGAAATTTGATGTTTTTAGGCACTTCAGGGGATGATAAGGGCATTTATAATTAAAAGGGGTGGGGAAGATTTTCCAAAGATAGATATTTCCCCTTGTTCCCCAGTGGTTACGCCATCGGGCAGCATAGATCAAAGGAGTTATGACAGTTTTTGAAGTGGAGAAGAGGTTGCAGAGTGTTGTGAGTCTGGTCATTATGATATCTTCCTTTTTATTCTTTTCTTTATTTTTCTCTTCTCTTTTTCTTTCCTTTCCTTTTTTTTCCCTCTTCTTTCTCTTTCCCTCCCTCTCCCCTTTTTCTTTTCTCTTATTACCCAGCCCGGTACGACGGCTTGGTCAGCCCGGTAAAAACCGTCAAGGGAGGGGCAGTTTTCCCCTCCATTCCCCCTCCCCCCCGCGCCTGTTACGACACTGGCTAACACGTCAATCATACTTTTCTACGCCACTGTATAATGCTCACATATTTTATCTAGGCCTATGGAGGGAGACTAGTATTTTGAAGGTTTTAACCAGTCATATCTAGGAGTGCAAGGGGGGGGGGGGCGCCCCTCCAAAAATTAATCGCGCCCCTTCAGTGGACCCCCCAAAAATTTCACGGACAAGTAGTTAAAAATCACCTTAATTTGCGAATTAGCGGTCCTTAACTGATCATCGATCCCCCTCCAGCTTCACATTTTCCCTCATGTCATGTGTTTTTTTTTTTGCTGTAATTTAAGAATGTAAAAGAAACAACATGCTAAAAATTGGCCTAATATTGAGTGGAAATGTATATTGGTGGTTAAAAGGTCTATATTGTGGCCAAACCACTCTACAGTAAATAATGAGAATCTTTAAATTGTACTATGATGTTAAATAGGCCTATATATAACGCATAGGTCACATGATGTTAAATAGGCCTATATATAACGCATAGGTCACATGATGTTAAATAGGCCTATATATAACGCATAGGTCACATGATGTTAAATAGGCCTATATATAACGCATAGGTCAATGATGTTTAATAGGCCTATATATAACGCATAGGTCAATGATGTTTAATAGGCCTATATATAACGCATAGGTCACATGATGTTAAATAGGCCTATATATAACGCATAGGTCACATGATGTTAAATAGGCCTATATATAACGCATAGGTCACAGGAATTCATCTGTTCATACGAAACGTTAACTTGTCACCGAAACGAAATCTTACTATCACTTCCGTCCTGAACTGCGAATATGGCGAATCACTTTTGAGAGAAAACAATAAGGAAACAATCGAAAAAGTTAAAAACAAAAAATGTTGGACAATTCAGTGGGCTTACACGAAGTACATGTTAAAAATGTGTAAGCCATTTGTTACATTAGTAGCCGTAGCACTACTTGCCTTTAATCTAGCTGATGCCAAATTGGGACTTGAAGTTGGAGCGGTGAATGTCTTGTCTCGAAAGTATGTAAACAATTTTATTCATTATATATTTTCTATTTATGTATGTTTCTTACTATGTGGTAAGATGAAATCAAATAAGCTATATAGTCCACGCGTCTAGCGCTCTCATCTTCATGAAATCGCGCTATATAATAATACATAGGCCTAATATATATATAACACGGTAATGCTGTATGTATGTATGTTTGGTTGTTTGGTAATTTTAATTGTAATATTCTTTTCATCTGTCTTGTAAAAACCACGTCTTCTTCTCTTTTGTATAAATCAAAGTTTTAACACTAACAGTACCAAAGCTAATCATATAGTTACCAGTGTCCTTTACTAAACTATCTGTTACATAAGATAATTCAAGACTCTGACATAAAAACTAGACATCTTTTTTTCGTACGAAGTTGCAACCTTTGTTTTCTCCTTACCCAATTAATATATTGTAATAACTTCCAATAAGGTAGATTACAAATATAAAAATATCAACGTTTTGTCTTTTTGTTCCTTAGTGTCACAAGATGTAAGAATGTAACTAAAGACGTGTCCATTGACACATTCATTTATACTTATTGCAGTGGAGGGCAGCAATGTAGAATTAAAAGGTAAATTAAGGTTATTTATTTTAACTCGCGAAGCCTTTCGCGAAGCTGTGAGGTATCGGGGTGGGTCCAGATTATTTGCAAATGGTTCGGGGATATTTTCAGTTTTAATGAAAGAATGAATGAAATAAGTTTAAATGACTTGGGGAACCGTCTTTTGTCTTGTCAACCTCCCATCTTTTGAGCGATTTAAAAGTCAACAATAATATTAGCCTGAACATTATTCTCATGATTGATTCTCCCCCCCCCCACCTACAGAAGATAAAAGCTGCTGACTATTTACACTTTTTTACTAGTTAAAAACCATTCTACAGGTGAATCCAGAGATGTCCGAAAAGGGGAGGGGCGAAAGTGTGGCCGATCGAGCCTAGACGCCCCAAAATAACCTCTGAGCCGTTTTGGGCTAGACCTATCAATTTTTTATTTTTCATTCTTTTTTCCCTTTTTCTTACTTTCTAAAAAGGGGAGGCGTTGCCCTAAATCCGCTCCTGCTGTGGGAAGACGGACGTCTTTTACCATCGCATCCTATGGATCCGCCCAGAAAATAATCATTCTATTGACACGGTTCCACTCCCCCACTTTTTACGAATTTTCTATAATTAAAATCCCAGTCATTTCAAAGCGAGTGGAAAAGACCAATTACGCATGAATTTTCTCTGTTCACTTGTGCTCTTCTTCAAGTGAGGTGGGTCTTTCCGGACCAAAACCATAGGCGGATTCAAGGGGCGCCGGGCCGAACCGCCCCTCCCCCCACCCCCACCAGAAATTCAAAATTAAAAAAATCGAGAAAAAAAGAAAATTCTACTCAAATTTTTAGGGTGTGATTTCCTGCCATCTAAATGTGCCATAATCATACAATTTCTTACATCAGCCCTAACCATGGTGGGGCTGAAGTATATGACCCCCCATCTGTAAAAGTCCCTCTTTGGGCCCCCTCTATTTCAAATTCCTAGATCCGCCCAGTAAAAACAGAGTAACAACACAATTGTTTGTAACCACCGTTGTTAAAATTAGAAGCTTGTAAACCTATTAGGCCAATATTTTTACAAATCAGAAAGTGCACAATTTCTACTATAAACGATTTATTCCTTTTGTATATATGACCCGTATATACTAGTGTTTAATATTATCTGTATACATAGATTCCTGTTTTTCATAATTAAAAAGATATATAGTTAGTCAATTGAATTTTATATAGACGTTATTAAACAATAATTATACAGCCTTTGACACAGACAGATCTATCTATTTCGATTTAAATAAACATAAAAATTAAAAAAATTAAATAACATAAACTTTTTTAAAAATGTCAAACTCAAAGAGATCAATCATCAAGCGCATAGAGGCTTTTTTCGCATGATGCGCTATACAAATCCAACTATTATTTATTTATTTACTTAACTAGTGACACCAAATTTTATAAATTCCAATGTTACGTTAACGCAATCTTGCAATTAAGTCATAATAATCAGTGATGGATTCAAGTGGGGTGCCAAGCCGACCCCCACGTCTAAATTTTTCAAAATTATTTAGAAAAATGAAAAAAAAAAAGGAAAATTATAATTATAATTTAGGCCTGAGAGTGTCATTTCCGGCCATCTAGAGGTGTCATAATCATAAATTTTCTTACCTCAGCCACATACATTGTGGGGCTGAGGTGGTCTAGTTTCCCAAACTGTGAAAATCCGTCCCTGTTTCCCTCTTTGGCTTTCCTGGATCCGCCACTGATAATGATAAATTAAATAAATCACCTTTATGTTTGATCGTAAAGACGGTAGTATTTCCACCCACTGTTTTCGCAATACTACTTACTCAAAGGTAAAATTCAAAAAGAGCAGAAAGGAAAAACTTCTTGATTGATTTTAAAAGTACTGTACATGAAGAGAATAAATTAGTGACTGTTTTAAATTTATTTTATTTGTTTTTCATGGTTAGAATACGTCACAAGCTAATCAGTAGTTAATTTATTCATAAAAATAATTATTTTTATGAATGTTGGTTTGCACGAAATACGTAAGCGGGGATAATTACCAGGATGATATAAAAAACTTTTTATGATGAGTATTTCAGTGGCATATTCAAGGGGCCCCGCTGGCCCACCTCCCATTTTTTCAAGTAGAGAAAAAAGAAAATCATATTAAAATTTAGTCTGAGAGTGCCATTTCCGGCCAACTTGAGGTGCTATAAGAAAAAGATGGCTTACCATGGTTGTTGCTGATGTGGTCTAACACTCTCCATCTGTAAAAGTCCCTCCCTGCCCCACCCCCTTCCTGGATCCGCCATGTATTTTGATAATGTAGTGTGGGAATTAATGTTAATTGTATTTCTTAAATTCAATAAAAGACTATAGGTGCAAGAGCTTCCGGGGGCTTCGAGCCCTGGACCCCCAGGGGTCTTATTTTGCATTTCGTTTTCCCCACCCACTTTCAACCACGGATCGACGCCCTTGATTACAATAACAGAATATTCTAAAGCATAATATTGAATACTTCATCGCAACTTTCTGTAATTTAATGAATACCTTTGCAAATCAAATTCAAATTAAGCCTACTTTTAAAATTAAGAACATGAGCCAATATTAATTGTTTAATACTACCGTGCCTACTTTTAAGGAATGGTAACAAATAGATTATACAATACATGCTAAAATGTTGTGATTGATGTAACCTGTAGACATTCCTTATTCGTCACATATTCACTGGTTTTAATGATTAACATAGTCAATTTATAATAAATTTTATTACATTATATTTAGTTAATGTACACGCGTTTGTATTAGCCACACTCACTAAAGTGGTACGTTCCAATTACCACCACATTTCCTTTCACCGTACTGTTCGAACGTAATTTGAATAAATTCTCATATGTGTTGCCTTTGTAGCATGACGAGCCTCGTCCAATATTTTGTAGACTCATATTATTGTAAATTTTTTTTACGATATTTTAATAGACATAAATAGGAGCTCAAAATATGCCAGTAATTATAAGATATTTAAAAGAATGGTTGTACGATATATTTCTTCCAGAGCTGTGCACGCGTCTGGACGGCAAATCGGCACAAACATTAGGGCCTTACACAATTTATAATATAGATATAATATAGATGTTTTTACTGGCAAGTGGGATGGCAACTCGTTTTTTAAGAACGGTCTTTATCATAATCCTGATAAGTATTAACATTAAATAAAAAAACAATATTTAGTCATACTTTTTTGTTATTAGTGGAATAATGACCGAATTTACAATTAAAACATTTAGTCTTGTATGTATTTGTTAGTGGAACAAGACACGAATCCCAACATTTTATCATTGCCACAGTGGAAACTGAATTATACTGTCGTCCTGGATTCTACCAAACCGGCAAAAGCTGTGAAGATGGTAAGTCGTTTAAACAACCATAAATGAAATAGAAAACATAAAAATATTTATCATTAAGAAATCTTTGCATCATTTCTATTATTTAATTATAAGACCTATAATACCGTAATTAATGTTATGACAGTTATAATAATTTGTATCAGAGATTATAATTGAGTTTGTATGTTCATAACTTTATTGGTGTGATTTTAATAACATTGTTTAGTATTATGACCTGAGTTGTTTCCAGTATTATTATTTCTAAGTTTGCTACAGTTAAAACTGATTCATAATTCTCGTAATTTTAAATAGATTGCGTAGAAATTAAAAAAGCACACAGGGTCTGCTTTCCCGAATTGGATCAATGTTGTCAGAATGGGGGAACATGTCTCAATACCAACTACAATATAACCTGTAACTGCTCCGACGGTTGGATGGGTGATTACTGCAGTGAGCGCTGTCCAGTAAATTTCTACGGTCCAAGATGCAGCCTAGAATGTCCGGCTTGCAGTAATGGTGGTTCATGTGATCCAGTTAAAGGGCAATGCGACTGCTCGCCCGGCTGGACTGGACCAACTTGTGATGAGAAATGTAGTTCGGGATGGTATGGAAAAGATTGCGCTCTTGATTGCAGGAGCTGCACCTTGGATGATGGTCAATGTCATCATATAACAGGTGAATGTGAGTGTTCACTGCCATATGGAGGACCATTCTGTGGAGACGTCTGTCATGATGGCGATAATGTACAATGTGGCTGGTTCCCAAACTGTTGTCACAATGGAGCTACGTGTAACCAAACTGGCAGTGAGAGTAAATGCAAATGTCCGCCTGGCTACTGGGGGAAATTTTGTGAAACACGCTGTACAGGTTTTTGGGGAGATGTATGCCATCGTAGGTGCTTATGTAATAATAATGCAACGTGTGACCCAACAACAGGGGAGTGTGAATGCACTCCTGGTTGGTCTGGCAAATACTGTCAAGAAAGTTTAAAGCCAGCGATTGACTCTTTAAAATGTCCAGTCAATTGCAGTAAGGATTATGGTTGTGACCAAGATGGACATTGCATATGTCCATCAAATATGACATGGAATGAAGACACGTCGTCTTGCCTCCGGTATTTTTATTTTTATTTTTTTTATTTCTACTCTTGTTTTTGCATTCAGCAAGGGTTTTGAACATGGCAACAATCAATGCAATGAAAAACATCACCGTTCACCTTGACAACTACTAACATTATCACTAACTCCACTGCTACTCATGGGCGTTGATCGTTGGAATTTTCAAATAACATCAATTGTCACATCACTTTTCACCAATCTTCTATAGTTAAAACCCCACTTTTCAATGCGAGTTGAAAAACAACAACAATTACGACTGTGCTGTCATGAATTTTTCTGTTCACCTTTATTCTGTTTCCTGTGCGATGCGTATTTCCGGACCAAAAACCGAGCAAACTTGTTTTTACATTTCGTATATCAGTGACCATTTCATCGATTTTATGGGTGCAAACGGTTATCAGAGGTTCAATTTATTGTGAAAACAATGTACACTTGACATTTACATCTTTTGAATGGTGTAACCCTATTAGGCCAAAATTTTCACAAACTCAAATGTGCACGATTTCTACTATAAACAATTTATTCCTTTTTATGTACATTATCAATCCCCTTTATAGATTCTTTTTTTTCCCAAATTTCTAAAAATTATAGTTAGTCAATTGAATTTTATAGGCTATAGCCGTTATTAAACAATGTACAGCCAATGACACGGTTACTTGGTTAGGGGCCTATCTATTTTAAACTTATTTAAATATAGATACCACAATTTACGATGTTACATTCACTCAATCTAGCCGATGACGTAATTTTATTGATAGGATAAGTTAATCATCTTAAAGCCCCATTCCCGGCAAAATTTCACTAAAAACTGACTTTTTTTTAGAAAATATGCATTTGCATTACTCCAATTTTTATAAATCATGGAAAAATATTGGCATGAATTTTAGTTTTACGTAAAAGAATTAAAAAAAAGAGAGAAATACAGACTATTTCTCATAAAATATTACCATTTTCTCGACGAATTCATCGTTACTAGGCAAATTCAGAGGTTGTAGATCGCATCCACTGGAATACTCTCGCTTTTATGTTTACTTTATACAGTCAATAAAGTGCGCCCTCTCTAATGAGATTAGTTTTTGTACTTCGCATCTCGCACAGAATCAGTTTTTTAACAAATTTGAAATAATTCCTATGAAATATTATATTTCACAAGTGTCAATACTAGGAACGGAAAATATCATGTCGGCCGTTTTTACGTGTGATAACAGAACCTAAATCGAGGTAAGGCTAGGCCTAGCCTAGCAGCGTTGGATAGGCTAATGTTTTCGGCGCCTACGATATTTCTTCTCACGATCTATCGCAAAATCAAACATGAAAAATTCATCCGCATTTATTTTTTGTGTGGAACACAAAAAAATCAAATTTCAGTCTTATTTTACATTTTTTTTCATTCTTAGAAATGTCTAAATTCAGTTAAACTAGCAATTCCGTATTATATTTATAAATCTTTATAACATTATACAAAAATTAGATTTTTCTTAAAAACTGAAATTTTGCCGGGAATGGGGCTTTAATGGTTTGGAAAATAAAAATGTTAACTAATGTGCTAAGTTTCGTATCTCCATATTCCTGTTTGATCGTAAATTAAGTCGTAGGTGTATTTCCACTCACAATACTGTTGTCGGAATACTACTTACACAAAAGTGCAATTCAAAAAGAGGAGAAAAATTAAAACCTCTGGATTGATTTCAAAAATATATAAGACTATAATTACGAAACGTGTAGGCTCGACATATTGATCTCTGATGAATAGTGGCCAAAATCACTACATAAACGTGACAAACTGATTATTATTGTTTATTTTTGGTACATATTTCAGCCGCTCCGAGTTTCTTTCATATTCTCCCTTCTTCCTTTATTCTTTTATATTTTGCGTTATTTTTATTCATAATTAACAGATTACTTCTTTAAATTACACTAACTCTTTAACTTATATCATTTCGATACATAATTAAATACTCTAACTGGACTCCAGGCCTAGGCCTATGTATACATTGTGTCTGTATTTAACATGTTTCTATCTTTGTCAATCTAAAGTCGAATGTATGTCCTGGTCCCCGACCCTTTTATGTTCACTTGGATAGGCTTATCTTTATAAGACTTCTACGAATGGATACCTTGTTTGAAGCAAGAAATTAGGTTGTTTTTACCCGGTACCACTCGTCTATTTTATTCGTGTGAGAAACTTTTAACCTGTGTTAATTATTTAAAATTGTTTTGCATGGTTCAGATATATTTAACACGAATCAGTAGATAATAAACAATTATTATTTTTATGAATGTTAGTTTGCACAAAATATATAAGCCAGTCTATGATTATGATTACGAGGATAATTTATGATGAACATTTTATTGGCAAATTCAAGGGAATCCAGCCCCTTCATCTAAACTACTTAAATTTTTCAAAATAAAAAAATACATATTCAAAATGTCTGGGAGTGCCATTTCTGACCATCTAGAGGTGCCACAAAATATTTTCTTACCTCAGGCCCAACCACTTTAGTGCTGAGGAGTTCTACACTCTCCACCTATGGCATTCCTTCCTTGCACCTCCTTTATTTCGAATTCTTAGATCCACTCACTGTATTTTGAAAATGTATTGTGAAAATAAATGTTAACTGTACTCCTTAAATCTGGCCCCGCAGCTTCTCATAAACCGATTTTTGTCTTTTACTGTACGATTGCATTTGAAGCATGTTGTGGCAAAATGGCTAAGTTGTAGCAAAAATTTTAATTCAAGTTATTGGTATTTGCAAATACCTGAGTATGTGATCTTTAAAACGAGGGGTCATTCATTCAAATTGGACATTTCAAACCTAAGTTATTGGAAAGTGAATGTACAGTACTCTTAGAATCAAGATAAACAGGATTTTGAGTAATTGCCTTTCAAAGTTATTTGTGCATACATTGTTTAATAGAATAAACTATGAAAAATAACGTTAAATAAACAATTTGTTAACGACTTCCAGAACTAATACTTTGGGACATGATTAATAAGACATTAAACTGTTGACTTATAGTGAAAAACAAATTTGGATTTTTTATCAATTTTTTGAGCTCCCATATTTTATAGCTCATTTACTCAATACTGGACTGTGTGACAACTTTACCATTTCGCCACAACATGCCTCATTTGAAAGATAACACACGTCTTTTTTATTGACAAAATAACGCCTGTTCTTCTGGGGGTTTTACCTCCTGGACCTCAACCGGAGGCGCTAGGTGTCCCTGGCTTCGCAGTCGAAGCTTTGGCCTCTACGGCTCAAGACAGCTAAGCTTCTGTGCTACCATTTCAATATCACTTTGATTTGTTCCTCAATTTATCGGGGTTCTCTTTTCCGTTCTTTTCATTAACTTCTCATTATTTGCCAACCCCTTGTAATATTTAGTATTATTGATATTTGAATTGCATTTCCATTATTTAAATGTTTCCCAGACTAATATGTCTGTCGAATATTATTGCATGTTTTACATTGTATATTCTCAATTTGTTTACCTTTTAGGATGGCTGACACTATCCCGAGTAGACGCAAATGTCCGCCTGGGTAAGATGTGTATAAGAGACAGGTTATACACACTCCAAGAGAAATTATTCAGGAATCTTTGATAATTAGATAAGGCATAACTACTCATGTTGGTACTATGGTTTACTATTCAATATGAAACGTTAGGCATGTGACAATGATTCCATATTAGCCATTCTAGTCTTAATTTACCACATAACTATGATTACGGTATTCAATGTGTTATAAAGTTGTACGCGACTAACCGATGAGTGGCGCAGTCTTCGCTGGTTCCCGGTTATATTTAGTCAAACATACTTGCGTATTGAGAAGGGAAACATGGTTTAAGAATAAATAAGAAAGCGTCATATGATGTGGATGTTCTATAATGTAAGATTTTGGTCTATAATCAGCATAAGTGGCAAATGCAGCATTGTGAAAACACCTGCAGTACGTTATATACTGTAGCCCAGCGCCAAATCTTCGCAAACAACTAGCAAGGGAACGCCCATTGTATTTATTAGCCTAGTTCTGACACAGTAAGTCTAAATTCTTGATTTCATCTGTATTTCATCGGTTATTTAAAGATGAGTGTAAGATTCTAAAAATCAAAATTCAGTTTT
>NW_022757135.1:1186822-1195032 GCF_011630105.1 Anneissia japonica
GGCTCTTCACTAACTAAATTATCTGCTTTATGCAATAGTGTTTTTACTAAGTTCCGTGTATGTGCCAGTTCAAATATTGGTCCGTGTATGTAGTTTTTCTAAAAACCTTTGTCTTAACAGATCCATCTATATTGATAACTGTATTCAAATCAAGAAACACTAGGGCCCCTTGGTTAATATCAGGTTCATTCTTCATCGGTGTGTGTAACATAACTTCTCCCTCTGTGGTCCATTTAATTTAAACTTCGAACACTGGATATTAATAAAGCACAGTTTCGTCTGAAGTTTCTAAACACATTATTACGGAAATTCCGGACCATAGCATTGGCCTGGATAAGGCGGAGATCTTAACCGTAGAACCAAGATGGTTCAACGACAGTGGTTGAAAACCTCAAAGGAAGCCTAAGCTCGTAAAATAATATCCAGTGTTCGAAGTTTAAAATATTATATTATTCACTTCCTGGATAGATGAATCTTTATCAAAATAATAATAGTAATAATAATAATAATAATAATAATAATAATAATAATAATAATAATAATAATAATAATAATAATAATAATAATAATGATAATAATAATAATATTAATAGTAATAATAATAATAATAATAATAATAATAATAATAATAATTAGGCCTCATTATAATACATTATATTGCACCTTTTCAATAAAAATCATATCATTCATTATTTGAAATTTTATATAATA
Source organism: Anneissia japonica (assembly GCF_011630105.1). NCBI lineage: Eukaryota > Metazoa > Echinodermata > Crinoidea > Comatulida > Comatulidae > Anneissia > Anneissia japonica. The sequence continues at coordinate 1,187,534 of NW_022757135.1, forward strand.
ATAATAATAATAACATTTTAGAGTACTGTAGTATTATAATTTGTGTCCTGTTGTATTTCTGTAGGTGCTGGTAAGGTAGCAGAATCCAGTAGTCCAAATGTTACTACCATTTCCCTGATAGCTGTTTTTGGTATTCTTGCCGTCTTCGTCATGGTTGCCCTCGTACTCAGAGTTAGAAATAAAGGACACGAAGAGAATCCGCGGTGAGTTCTGGTTTCGGTTCTGGTTTTAGTGGGTGAAGCCGATCTTCCAAAGACACATAAAATTAAGTCATAATGGAAGGTCCTCCTTCGAAGTTTAAGACGCGCAGTGTGAGCCACAATCAGGCTTGCCGAACCGTCCAGAATGTAGACCAGGTAATAGATAGGAAACTCATAATCTCATGTTTTTGGTTGAAAAGCAAACTATATTTAGTAGTAAAATCCCCAAGTCTTTAATCTCAGAATTTTAGAGTACTTTAGTACGGTATCATGTCAGCAGTCTGTATAAAGGAGATCTGGTGAATCTTATTGTTTGGGTATTCGTTTTACCTACAGAAGAGGTTTAATTTGTATTCTATACTTTTTGCACCAGTGTTAACGCACGCTTTTTATCTGGTAGGGTAATTGTCTGATGCTAATTGCACACATGTAACCTGCTGCATTTTACAACCTAATTTATATTTTCACTAGGATACTGAAAAAATGTAATCCTCAAAGCACGCGAATGCTGTTAGCAGCACAGAAAATTGAAGGTATGCACTTATTATTGTTTTCAAGTAATGTTGGGCTAAGAGAAAGATCGAATATAAAATATTTGAACCGGCGATAATTTTGTCATCTGTTTCAGATAATGCGTACTTATTTTATGCTCTGTCCAAAACAGGTGGTAATGATGGTGAAGGTGACGATAACATAGGCCTTCTCCTAGTCAATATACAACCTGAAAACGAAGACGCAACCTAAGATGACATGAAAGCTGCACATAGTGGTCATTTGTAGCATAGGCCATATATTTTTTTGGCATAATTTGGACCCCGTAGCATATAGCATTACTACTACTACTACACATAATTTCATTTAAAGTAGCATAACGTAGCATAGTTTACAATTAATGTAAATTTCGTTACATATAGAAATATAAATTGCAAAATAGTCTGAAAGTGCCAATTCCTAGCATCAAGTGCATATATCTTATTTTTTTAACCTAGAATGGTGATCGATTAGGTTAGAAGGTGTGGCAGTGTGCTATATTAGTTTTTAGACAAATGCTATATTGTTTTTAATGAAAGACACTTGTACGAATGTCAGTGGTCCTCAATGTGTTTTTTTTTTCAATTTCATTTTGTATTCAAAATACCGTACTCGAGCGAATAAGCGCCCGGGCGCTTAAAATAGTTTTTGCACTTTTTTGGGGCGCATTTCAAACGTGGCACTTATGAAAACAGAGTGGAAATTGAGGGGGCGATTATGGAAATAGATGAAAATTGAGGGGTTTTTATGTAGACTTATTAAATTCAAAGACATCTTTTAATGAAAAAGATTATAAGAACATGGAATCCGAAAATTACGAATGGTGGTGCGGCGAAAAATATAATCGTCCAGAGAGCATGGCTCACAACAAGATTGCAGTGAGTATTTACATAACAGCAGAACAGCAGATGAAATAGTGGTGGTGGTTAGCTTGTTGGCCATCTGCCGATTGAGATTAGCAGGATCATTGCAGGTTTGCTTGCAAAACCCAGATGAGAATGTGCTAAAGGTGCAAATTGTTGGGAAAAGAAAAATAGGAGTAGGACTAGGCCTAGAAAAATATAAAAAGAGGAAAGTTGGATATATACTGTCTGTCCAGGGAGCTCTCATCTGTCCAAGAGAAATATCCTCATTTTGATATTGGCCTAAGAAAAATGTGATTCCACTACGCAGCTCAAATCATGCCAACAACCACAGTCCCAGGATTGACAGGGATTATTGTCTAGCTAAAAAAAATCACATGATATTATTAAAGCGGGTGCTTATTCAAACGGGGTGCTTAAGAAAATTTCACGTAAGGGACACTTATTCAAACGGGCCTTTATTCGCGCGAGTACGGTATTGTAGGAATTGTGATAGACCTACAAATATTCCTTGGTATTCATAATGATAATGATGTTATTGATAGGCAATGGGCTTTAAACACAAAAGCTATATGAGGGATCAAACTCTATCTCAATGGATTGATGACGGAAAAAGCAAACCGTCAATCGATAATTATATAAGTATAAAACATTAACCTAAGCTTGAACATACCTTCTCGAAGCCAGTTACTTGAGGGAGCATCTTTAAAATTTAAATTTCATTTCAAATTCGTAAAAATGATCTATACATCAAGGACAAAAGCCGTTAAACTGTTTATAGAGTTTCACATTGCTATTAATAATGCTCGTATATTCACTTTGGACGTTGTATCACGTTATACATTGATTCCTATCCATGGCATGGTTCTAACGGTATCAATGTTACATTTAATATCACCTTATGATTTATTATCACTATAGTGTATTTTTATAGTTTTTAAATTATAATAATATTTTAGGTTTGTTATATAGGTATCGTTTTATTAATGTATTATCATTGTTATACAGTAAAATATATGTTATACTTATACTATTATTTCTTTACGAATACTTGCCTATGCCATTGCCTTAGGTTTCAAAAAGCATTTACTGGTAGCCAGGCATCAAATATTGTACTCGTGTTTATCCAACTTTCCATTAAAATGTTACTAACATCACCACTCACTATTCAATATTGCCTATTTGCTTCATAGTATATTTTTCTTTTTTATCTCCTTAATTGCTATCGACAACATTATATTACGGTATATTATATTATTTATATATTATTATATTATATTATATTATATTATACTATATTATATTATATTATATTATATTATATTATATTATATTATATTATATTATATTATATTATATTATATTATATCATATCATATATTATATTATATTATATTATATTATATTATATTATATTATATTATATTATATTGTATTATATATATAGTATCCTAACACCGTCTCAACTCAGTGGTAGCTCTACTTATATAGTCTATCCATCCAGGATCCATTCGATAGTCTAAGCTTTTAACACGCGGGAGGCAGGGTCCTAGTTAACGTTTCTGTTTAAATTGTCGAAATTGACTATACTCTCTATGATACATTCATTTTACATGATTTTTAAATAAATACATATATAAAATATACTCCTCTTATGTATTTATATACCGAACGTAAACTTTCGAACAGCGACGCCTGAGAATTAAATTTGTGACCACACAGCAAATCAAAGGGTAACGTAAATGCTCGATTAAGCTCCGCTCTCGAATAAGCGTCGCACCAAACGTGATTTTTTTTTCGCTAAGTTTCGCTCTCGAATAAGCGCCGCGGCGCTTATTCGAGTGAATATAAGCGTCTGTATGCAATGAAACTCTTCAAGAAACAGGGTAATAAATACAATGTTTACAGTGTTCAATTGAATAAATAACACAATGAAGACACAAGCATATCTTTATAAACGTTTATTTACGATCATGTAGGGTCTATGATAGGCCTACCCAACTACGGGAATAGGTAAAATAGGTAACATGGGAACAAGCATGGAAAGCGCCCCGCCATATTTTTTTAATAAGCGCCGCTCTTGAATAAGTGCCACTCTCGAATAAGCGCCGCACTGAAGCCTCTAAAAATGTTATTATTCGAGCATTTACGGTATAGTTGCCTAATACCCTTTTATTTCGGGTAAACACGATATTCTTACTTTGATGTTTTATTTCGAATAATTAGTTTAAACTGGTTTTTTTTCTTCGCTAATTTTAATATTGTTTGTTTGTTTTCCTATTTTCAATGATTTAAAAAAAATCAAAAATTGCGTTTGTAAAATAAAAATAGTTTGTGTTAATTGCCTGTTATTTAGCAAAGACGATATTAAGAGATTTAAAAGATAAATTTTTAAGGCTTACTAACCTGAATTATAGATTTGTTCGACTGGTGAAAACCATCTATCAATCACAATGAATATAGAAAAGGGTCGTTTGCACTAAATCCTGAAATTAGGCTTAGGAAAACTTAGGCCTCAGAGTACAAGTAGTAAACATAATGCCGACCGATTTTCAATATTAATGTGCGCGGGCAACATAGATTCCATATAAAGTACCTGTCTCTTCGTTGATTCTTATAACCTTATTGAAAGGCATATATAATTTTATTAGTCTTTAATGGAGTTCAATGGAGTTGGTAACCTAATTGTAGACATAGAGCTTAATACTTATGAGCACACTTTGATACATTTATTTTTTTTTTTTTGAAATTGGATTTAACATGTGCATAATAATTTTGATAAACAATCATAATCCTCTGTACTATCTATTAAACATTTAAAGAACTTCCTTATGTTGTGGTCATATTAGATTGTAATTTGACTGTAATTTTTTTAATGGGATTCAACAGGTGCATAATAATTTTGATAAACAATCATAATGTATCTCGGCAATTAAATGGCCTAAATATAAGGTTACTGAATTTAAAATTGTGCCAAAACCACTCAACTTCTAAAAATATAATTTAAAGTGTAGTAGATAATAAGGAGCTTTCCATTAAACGAAGATGGTTACATCATGGACCTATTAATTATTAATAGGTCCATGGTTACATCTAGAACGTACTTGGTGACATCTGCGCATGCGAAACGCCTTTATCGTCTGATTTCTAAGATGCTGTTTGGAATGAATCTACCAGAGAAGCAGGACGGTTACGTTTCACTTCGTCACGCAAACGAAAGCTAACTAACCACTTCAGTTCTGGACTCAAAATGTAGGAAAGACTATTGAGCGAAAACACAATAAGAAAACAATGTAAACCAAGTACATTTAGAAAATGCGTAAGCTGTTTTTCACTTCAGTAGCCGTAGCACTAATTCATTTTAGTCAGGCTGATTCCAACAGTGGGCTTGAATTGAGAGCGGTGAATGTCTTTTCTCTAAATGTAAATTATTATTATTATTATTATTATTATTATTATTATTATTATTATTATTATTATTATCATTATTATTATTATTATCGTTATTATTACTATCATCATTACTATTACTAATATTACTATTATTATAACTGTAACTATTATTATTATTATTATTATTATTATTATTTATTATTATTATTCCAAAGCTCCTCTGTTGATTGTTTTGCTTGGTGCCAAGTATTTCTGAAACAGAAATTGATTAACCTTGGTGCTTGTGCTGCTGCTGCTGCTGCTATTATTATTATTATTATTATTATTATTATTATTATTATTATTATTATTATTATTATTATTATTATTATTATTATTATTATTGTTATTGTTATTATTATTGTTATTGTTATTATTATTATTATTATTATTATTATTATTATTATTATTATTATTATTGCAAATGCTCCTCCTCTGTTGATTATTTTGCTTGGTGCCAAGTGTTTTTGAAACGGAAATTAGCTAACCTTTTGTTCGTGTTGCTGGTGCTGCTGATGTCGCTACTGCTTCTTTTGTCGTTACTTTCTGTTGTCCAAAATAGCTTTGTTTCGACAATATCGCCAATTATGATAAGCATTATCTATTAAAACAACTTCAAAACAATAAGAAGTTGAATGTGTCCTGTGCCTGAATAATATTACATTAAATAAAAAGAACAATTAAAACATTTAGTCTTGTATGTATTTGTTAGTGGAACAAGAAAAGAACAATTTATCATTGCCACAGTGGAAACTGAATTATACTGTCGTCCTGGATTCTACCAAACCGGCGAAAGCTGTGAAGATGGTAAGTCGTTTAAACAACCATAAATTAAATAGAAAACATAAACATATTTATCATTAAAATATCTTTGTGTCATTTCTATTATTTACTTAAAAGACCTATAATACCGTAATTAATGTTATGACAGTTATACTAATTTGTATCAGAGATTATAATTGAGTTTGTATGTTCATAACTTCATTGGTGTGATTTCAATAACATTGTTTAGTATTATGAGTTGTTTCCAGTATTATTATTTCTAAGTTTGCTACAGTTAAAACAATTCATAATTCTCGTAATTTTAAATAGATTGCGTAGAAACTAAAAAGCACACAGGGCCTGCTCACCCGAATTGGATCAATGTTTTCAGAATGGGGGCACATGTCTTAATACCAACTACGGTATAACCGGCAACCGCTCCGACGGTTGGATGGGTGATTACTGCTGTGAGCACTGTCCAGTAAATTTCCATGGTCGAAGATGCAGCCTAGAATGTCCGGCTTGCAGTAATGGTGGTTCATGTGATCCAGTTAAAGGGCAATGCGACTGCTTGCCTGGCTGGACTGGACCAACTTGTGATGAGAAATGTAGTTCGGGATGGTGTGGAAAAGACTGCGCTCTTGATTGCAGGAGCTGCAACTTAGATGATGGTCAATGTCATCATATAACAGGTGAATGTGAGTGTGCACTGCCATATGGAGGACTATTCTGTGGAGGGAGCTGTTACGTTGACGATAATGTACAATGTGGATCCATGGTACCCAGACTGTTGTCGCAATGGAGCTATGTGTGTCCAGAATGGCACAAAGAGTGAATGCAAATGTCCGCCTGGCTACATGGGGAAATCCTGTGAAACACGCTGCACAGGTTTCTGGGGAAATAAATGTCATCGTAGGTGCTTATGTAAAAATAATGCAACGTGTGATCCAACAACAGGAGAATGTGAATGCACTCCTGGTTCGTCTGGTAAATACTGTCAAGAAAGTTTAAAGCCAACGATTGACTCTTTAAAATGCCCAGTCAATTGCAGTAAGGATTATGGTTGTGACTAAAATGAACATTGCATATGTCCATCAAATTCCACATGGAGTGAAGACACGTTGTCCTGCCTCCGGTAATTTTTTTTTTTTTTTAATTTATACTCTTGTTTTCTGAATTCAGCATTCTGTTTGACCATGACACCAAACAATGCAATTACTTTCTGTACATCACCGTTCACCCTGACAACTAGTGACACCACCAATACTCAACTGCTACACTACTGTATACCTAGCATACAATGATGGCGCTTCATGCACATTTTCCGTCGCTCAGCTTTTGTGTTACTCCTGCCTTATCATTCCACTTGGTTTCTAAACACTTTTTTGACTGACGAATATTTCTGTTGAATATTATTGCATGTGTTTTCTATTTGTTTCCCATTTCAGGATTGCTGAAAATATTAAAATTCTACAATTACAAAAAGGCGTGGCAACTTTAGTAAGACATCACAGTTATTTTATATATTTTGCTTTTACTTGTTACCGTCCATCTTAAGTTATCTGACTTTAAATTTGCTTACCTTTCAAAATGATAATAATAATAATAATAATAATCGTATATATAAAAGCCTAATTATAATACTTTATCCTGCACATTTTCAATAACAACATCATATTTATATCAATAAATGTTTGAAATTTATAATTAT
>NW_022757135.1:1195338-1216848 GCF_011630105.1 Anneissia japonica
CCATGATATGACTATCATGATTAAAATTATATTATCTTACCGTTTCTTTATCTTGTGACAAAAACGACTATAGTGTAAACTGAATACATGTAGGCCTATATATAACGATATGCTTCATGACTCAGATAATTATCTTTGGCCCGTGAGCTCAATTCTAAATATAGTTTGGCCCTTTAAACAATTACTTAATAACCAGGGAATTAGATAGAATAAAATGCATGCCGTATTTATATTTTTATTAAAGGAGGGAAACATTAGAAGAGAAATATAAGATGGCAGCCGTCTGGGTAACAAGTAATTCTTTTTTTCCAACCAAACCAAAGCATTATTATTCGTACTTGCAACCTTTCGAGTGCTGACACTTCCAAGTAGGCTTAAATAAAAAGGGCCAGAATTAATTTCAATTACGGTACGCCAGAGGCCAACATATTTCCAAATTAACATTAATAGGGAATTTAGTTACTAGATTCGAAGTATCTATTGAGCTGTCTCTTATACACATCTTTGCCACCGTTGCCACCCGGCCTTTTGCCACCCGGCCCGGTACCACTCGGCCCGTTGCCACCTGGCCTTTGGCACCTTAGGCCTTTTACCACCCGGCCTTTAGCCACCCGGCCTTTTGCTACCTGGCCTGTTGCCACCCTAGGCCCGTTGCCACCCGGCCTTTTGCCACCTAGGCCCGTTGCCACCCGGCCTGGCGCCACCATAGGCGCTTTGCCACCCGGCCTTTTGCCACCCGGTCCGTTGCCACCGTTGCCACCCGGCCTTTTGCCACCCGGCCTGTTGCCGTCCATAGTTGTATGGTAGGCCTATGCATTGTATTCAAAGAAATGTTATTCTGTCATTTTTGCCAAACTATGTGTACTGAATAATTAATGGATTGATTGATTGTTTGGCAGATTGTAAACAACAACAATTCATGAATGGTACACGTGTGAAGTAGCTTCCTGATTAGCGTTCTATCTTTATTTCTATGTATTCAGACGTACATATATATATATATACATATATATATATATATATATATGTATATATATATATATATTATGTTTTCTGAGTATGTACTGTTTTTAGTTAGTGTGTATGTGTGTATGTATTTTTTTGTAAAGGCAGAACATCATGAATAATAATTCTTGTAGTTTTTTAAATTGAACAGATTTTATTTTGTATTTGATTTAATTGACTTGCCTTTGAGTGTGTAAATAATAATGAACATAAATATAGTGACAATGATGAAAATAGCGATGATAAGCTATTATTATTATTAACATGTTGAATATGTTAATATGTTAATGCTGCTACCGTATTGAAATGGGCCTATGCCCATACATACATATACCTCTCACAATTTGTTGTTTTTAAGATATTAAGCCAAATGTGCAGTATAATCATATTGGTATACCAATAGAAAAAACATGGGTGGGGGAAATATCCAACTGACCAATTGAAGGCCACGCAAATTAGGCTTGAAGACCCTATAACCTGAACAAGCCCTAGTCATGGTATAAACAATCAGGAGAATTAGTTTGCTCAGATCGTTAATGTTACTGAGCGCAATATCCTTTGTAGTTTATCGCTAACGAGAAGGGCTTTATCCAAAGTTTATTGACGGTTATTTCTCATGAGAAAATATATATGCTTGTAATAAATTGAATACCAAATAAATTCAATAAAGTTAATTATACACACATAATATAGGCTTGTGGTTATACTATATAAATAAGTATTATCATAAATGTGTTGTGTTTTAATTGTAAAAGCACAAGCTATTTCTTTCTATTTTAGAATAAGAATATGCTTAGAAATAAAATATAAAAATAAACTAGACACTGCAGTATTTCTCTCTTTATGCGGATTTAAAACAATGTTTATTTCTGCAATTTTTCCAGGTGGTAAGAAGGCGCATGGACGATTGTTTATAAAATAGAGTAAAATAATTAAATATTAAACTGGAAAGTAAATTTAATCAAGAAAAAATTCTGCTACTGTAGGCCTACTAGTAAAAATCTGTGTAAATAAACCCACCAAAATAATATAAATATTCGACATTCCCAAACGTGGCAAAAGGCCGGGTGGCAACGGACCTGGGTGGCAACGGGCCTGGGTTGCAACGGGCCTATGATGGCAGCGAGCCGGGTGGCAAAGGGCCGGGTGGTAAAAGGCCTTGCTGGCAGCGGGCCGGGTAGCAAAAGGCCGGGTGGTAGAAGGCCTTGCTAGCAGCTGGCCGGGTGGTAAAAGGCCTTGCTGGCAACGGGACTAGGGTAGCAAAAGGCCGGGTGGCAACGGGCCTAGGGTGGCAAAAGGCAGGGTGGCAACGGGCCGGGTGGCAAAAGGCCGGGTAGCTACGGGCCGGGTGGCAACCCCATATAATATCCGCGTCTCATGTTCCATGTGCAATGACATTACAATACATTCATCATGGATGCATGCAAATACCAAGTTATCATTTGTGAACAAAGAATAGCAAACGAATCACCAACAAATGCATGCCTCCCTGAAACACTAAGTGTAGTAAAAGGCTGATTGAAAAACCTCAACAAACAGCATGCAGGGCAATGATAAACAAAGAACGAACAATTTTCAACTCAAACATTTAAAATCAGATCAGAAGTTGGGGAAATAGCTAGAGGGCGTCGTTATACGCCAAGTCTACGCAATGAATATTAATATTCCGAGTGGCTAGATAAATGCATTACACAGTTTTGAACAATTTTGGTATAAAGCAAGTCTATACATAAGCTTACTAAAGAGCATTTCAAACTTTCCATAAAATATGTTAAATTGCTCAGTTGAATGGTTGAACCAAGAGTCAGTAAGGTCATGTAAGTATATTTAAGTGTACTTACATAGAAAGTAGCATTGTAACTGAAGTTTGATTGACAGGACAGAATTGTGTTGAGTTATGCACGTTAACTTAAAGCAATGTAAACGTAAGCTATTTATAGTAATTGTATTTTTGGAAACAAAATTGCATACAATGATTCCTGTTTGCTTATACTTAGTTTGGCTTTTGATTTTGTTTTATTATAGAAAGTGAGAATTAGATCCCTGACTGTTAATAGGCGGCCAGCGGAGCCAATAAATCTGGCCCGTGTAAAATTAATGAAATTAAAAACAAATAATAAAATTAAAGCAAATCGTTTGATAAATAATTTTCTCATGATAAGTGGAGAAAAAAAAAGGAACGATCACGCGTGTAAACCCTGTTCTTAATGCATAGAAGATTAAAATTTGCACGTAAAGCTGGTTTTCCACTAGGCGAATTTATTCGCGCGAATCGAAAATGTTAGCCTATACGCATGCGCAGTTAAGTTTTCATCACGAGATTCTCAAATGCGCAGACGTATAGGTACAAATTTGCGATTTGCGTGAATAAATTCGCCTATTGAAAAACCGGCTTTAGGTTTGTACGCAAGCTTGTGTAAAGCACCGAGTCTTTGAGTAGGGCAACCCACTGAGATCTAAAAAAATTAATTAACGACTATCAACAAACGCCCAAGATTAGTATTGTAAGCTCTAGCTATGACGGGAAGGCTTTCAAATTGAGTAGACTCAAAATCGAGGTGGTTTAAGGTTTTACTTTACAGAAAATAGCACTATGACTACTTGCCACCTGCTAATTTTCCCAATGATAATTTTCCCAAGGATTTTTTTCCCCAGTCGTGGATTTTTTTCCTCCGGCTAATTTCCCCCTGCTATTTCCCCCAGGCTATCTTCCCCCATTATTTTTCCGATCTATTGTTCCTCCTAGTTCTCTCACTGAATTTTTTCATCAGTTTATGTTCATTATACTGTATAAGGCAGAACATATTACTTTGTTTTCCTATATAGCTCTATATTAACTAAAGACACATTGTAAAAACGTTATTTTAAAAAATGTTTTCATCCGGGTTTACATAATTCGTAAAGGAAAGGAAGGAAACAGGAAATCTCTTGTTAACATCTTGTTCTTTTGGCTTATGCCTGTCTCTTATACACATCTAACTAGACACTGCAGTATTTCTCTCTTTATGCGGATTTAAAACAATGTTTATTTCTGCAATTTTTCCAGGTGGTAAGAAGGCGCATGGACGATTGTTTATAAAATAGAGTAAAATAATTAAATATTAAACTGGAAAGTAAATTTAATCAAGAAAAAATTCTGCTACTGTAGGCCTACTAGTAAAAATCTGTGTAAATAAACCCACCAAAATAATATAAATATTCGACATTCCCAAACGTGGCAAAAGGCCGGGTGGCAACGGACCTGGGTGGCAACGGGCCTGGGTTGCAACGGGCCTATGGTGGCAGCGAGCCGGGTGGCAAAGGGCCGGGTGGTAAAAGGCCTTGCTGGCAGCGGGCCGGGTAGCAAAAGGCCGGGTGGTAGAAGGCCTTGCTAGCAGCTGGCCGGGTGTCAGCTAATACTCGGGCAAGGAGCGGCAAAAGGAAGCACTTGATGATTTTATTATTACCACGTCTGTTCTTCTACAGTACTTTTGCGCTCAGTTCCCATTATTGATTCTCTTATACGATTATTACGCGTATTTTTATTTCAAAATCCGGTCGTTGGTAGCATAACAGGCCTATTTGCAATTAATTAATAGGGCCTACTATTTAACTTGTTTAACCACTGAGAAAGAAGTTAGAACTCCCATGTTATAACCATGGACCTATTAATAAGGTCCATGATATAACTATCAGTATTAAAATTATAATAACTTACCGTTTCTTTATCTTGTGTCAAAAACGACTGAATACTGTATATGTAGGCCTATATATAACGATATGCTTCATGACTCAGATAATTATCTTTGGCCCGTGAGCTCAATTCTAAATATAGTTTGGCCCTTTAAACAATTACTTAATAACCAGGGAATTAGATAGAATAAAATGCATGCCGTATTTATATTTTTATTAAAGGAGGGAAACTTTAGAAGAGAAATATAAGCTGGCAGCCGTCTGGGTAGCAAGTAATTCTTTTTTTCTAAACCAAAGCATTATTATTCGTACTTGCGACCTTAAGAGTGCTGACACTTCCAAGTAGGCTTAAATAAAAAGGGCCAGAATTAATTTCAATTACGGTACGCCAGAGGCCAAAATATATCCAAATTAACATTAAATAGGGAATTTAGTTACTAGATTCGAAGTATCTATTGAGATTCTGAAGAAATCCAGGAACGTAAGAAAAGAGAAAGTCTGTTTTTATAACATTAGAAATGAGATTGTAACACAACCCTCGATTTTGCAATAAACTTGTATAGGCTTGATGGTTTCGGTTTTGTAATGAACAAAATGGTCCTCTTCTACTGGTTGTTTTTTGTTAATCTACAACACATAATACTAAGCACAACAACAAAGAACACACCCTAGACTTGGTTTGGATTTCCTTGTTGATTAATTGTTTGTATTGTTGGCTTCTGTTGAAGTATGTTGTAACCTACCGTATCTTTGACTTTTTATTCAAACAATTTCTGTAGTTTGATCGACAAGTATTTAAACTGTAAAATACTCGTACTTGATTGACTGCACTGACTGCCAAGATGAAATTAAGATGTAAATGTAGGCCTACTGTTGTGCGTATGTAAAAATTTGATGATTGTGGATCGACTTATATTTATGGTTGGCACTTGGAATAATTTTTTTGTCAGTAAAATAGCCATTTGACTATCGGTTCGATTTTCAAAATAGCTTTGCCTTGTTGAGTTGAACTTAAAACCTTATTTTGTTTTAAATTTAGTTATGCAAGTAGTGTACATAATAATAATTTTCATTGTTGTGAAAGCACATTACGGTACAAGAAATGACTTCGTTATTGGCAAATCATATTTAAAAAATCACTGCAGTATACAGTACAAATATTAAAGATGATATATCGAGGACAATAAAACATTAATAGACATTGTATAAACGTATTCAGTTAATAGATGAAAGGTGTAAATGAGTTGAAATAAAAAATATTGCACTTCAGTTATTTGTAAAATCATTTCCAATGGAAGAAGGATAACATCCTCAACAACTTCCGTTAACATCCATTATTACATTATTCAGGTGAACATCATTTCGTATGAAAAATGTTATATGTTGAAATACATGAAAAGTAATAAAAAGGTTGTAATATTACATAGTTGTAAATTATTATACATTTTGAAGAGCTCCACCAGCAATGCTTGTTAAAATGGGACAATATAAATGCTGATTGATTGATGGATTGATTTTCATTTTGGATTTCGTTGTAAATTGCATATTTGTATTGTTGGCTTTTGTTGAAATCTGTTGTAACCTACCGTATAAAAGGCCTAAATGGGACGATTGCTTGAAAGATTGTTGTATTGTGATTGGTTGATTGATTGATTGATTGATTGATTGATTGTACCTTACATATTTTGGGTAATAATCAATCAATAATATACTATCAAGTATTTAACCTAATGTAATTTTCCTAATATAGTAGAATCTTTAGTAAACAATGGTCAAACAACAATCATAATTTCAAGAGGATGCTTTTGTATAAGTAGATTAGTCAACTTTACGCAAATCTAATGTGTGTTTTTTTTTTTTTTTTTTTTTTTTTTGTAATTTTCAGTAATTTCCAAATAAAAAAACATGCTAATAATTAGCCTCAGAAAATGTATCTCGATAATTAAAATGCCCTAAATATAAGGTTACTGAATTTGAAATTGTGTCAAAACCACTCAACTTCTAAAAATATAGTTTAAAGTGTAGTAAATAATAAAGAGCTTTCCATTAAACGAAGATGGTTACAGCTAGAACGTACTTGGATACATAACGTTATCTGCGCATGCGAAACGTCTTTATCGTCTGATTTCTAGGATGCTGTTTGGAATGAATCAGAGAACCAGGACAGTCACGTTTCACTTCGTCACGCAAACAAAAGCTACCGTACCTAACACTTCAGTTCTGCACTCAATAGCAAAAGGCTATTAAGCGAAAACACAATAAGGAAACAATCTAAAAAAAATCAAAACTAAAAACAACGTTTTTTATGTTGCTCACGTATACATGAAATCAAAGGATGCGATGATGTCGGACAATTCGGATGGCTTAGACCAAGTACATGTAGAAAATGCGTAAACTGTTTCTTACATCAGTAGCCGTAGTACTAATTTATTTTAGTCAGGCTGATTCCAACAGTGGACTTGAATTGGGAGCGGTGAATGTCTTTTCTCGAAAGTATGTAAACAAATTTGTATTCATTAAATTATTAATGTATGTATGTTTATTGCAGTGTTTTAAGATAAAAATAAAAATGTTTAATTGTTTAATGATTATAATTGTAATGTTCTTTTCATGTTAACAACACCAAAATATACCAGTACCCTTTACTGAATTACACGGATCTATCAATTGAGGCTAAGAAAATATCCAAATTCCTAAATTGTAAACATGTTTTTCCAACCGTGTCTGTAGAAAAGATTTTTCAAGACTCTTCGAAACTGAACAACTTGTATTTTTCTATATAGTTTGGTGCTATGATATATTTCTGCCAGATTTGTGCAGGCGTCTAGACGGTAAATAATAATAATAATAATAATAATAATAATAATAATAATAATAATAATAATAATAATGTTGTATTTATATAGCGCATATTGCACATTGCCCCTATGCGCTTTACAGAGAAATAATATAGGCCAACTGAGAAAAAGCAAATAACAATAAAATAGTAACAATAAAATAAAATAAAAATAATCATAATAACAATAACAATGAGACTAAACTACTCCCATTCCTTAAACTAATTAATGGTTGGCCGTTGGCTCCGAGGAGCTCATCCGCCCTTTGTAACATCGTAACAATCTGTCCTTACTCAATAAGGTAGATTGCAAATATAAAAATAATCAAATTTATGTCTTTTTGGTTCCTTAGTGTGACAAGATGGAAAGATATAACTAAAGAGGTGTCCATTGATACTTTCATTTATACTTATTGCAGCAGAGGTGTGCAATGTGCAGAGAAAAGGTAAATTAACGTTATTTACTTTACTGTTTACATTACTGGCGGGTGTGATATATCACATTTCTCTAGAGCGGTCTTTACCATATCCGTCTAGTAAAGATAGGCATTTACTGACTTATAATTTGACGTAAAGCATATACAGGCACTGCGAAATATGTAATATATAAATGTAAATTATTATTATTATTATTATTATTATTATTATTATTATTATTATTATTATTACTATTACTAATATTAATACTATTACTACAACTGTAACTATTATTATTATGATTATTATTATTATTATTATTATTATTATTATTATTATTATTATTATCATTATTTATTATTCCAAATTCTCCTCTGTTGATTTTTTTGCTTGGTGCCAAGTATTTCCAAAACGAAAATTGGCTAACCTTGTTGCTTGTGCTACTATTAATATTACTATAACTATTATCACTACCTGTCTCTTATACACATCTAGATGTGTATAAGAGACAGCCATATTGAAAACATGCAATGAAGGATAGTTAATTAATTACAAATTGGACTGATGATAATCTAAGACAGGAATGAGAGACTTTGGGAGGGCTGTCTTAGGAATTTTTTGTACTGGTATATTATATAGATATTTCAATTTATATTTTTCTACATTATTAATTTTATCTAATATTGCAAATGTCATTAGCATAATATTATTACTATTATTGTTATTGTTATATTATTATTATTAAATTATTATTATTATTATATTATATTATTATATTATTATTATTATTAATATTATTGTTATTATTATTATTATTATATTATTATTATTATTATTATTATTATTATTATTATTATTATTATTATTATTATTGGTATCGCACACTCTTCTGATGTTAATCTATTGGTCTCTATACTGATTTGCCGCAGTCTTTTTTTAATTTGTTTGGAACTGTTCCAAATGTCCCAATTACAACAAGAATGACCACTGTTTTAATTTTCCATAATTTCCTCAGTTCTCTTGCTAAATTCCGATACTTAATCACTTTTTCCATTTCTTTCTCTTCGATGCGACTATCGTACAGTATTGCAAAATCTATGATTTGGCAGCGTTTACTTTACTTTTCAACTACAATTATCTGGTCTTCTTGCTTTATTACATGATCAGTCTGTATCGTAAAGTCACTTATTACTTTACATTCATCATTCTCTAGCACAGGTACATGTTCGTACCCTTTTTGATTGACAACAAAACTTTTCTCTCTACAAACTTCCCAATGTATTTTCTTTATAACCCAGTCATACCTTTTATATTCTTTTTGTGCTAAATATTATTATTATTATTATTAATATTATTATTATTATTATTAATATTATTTTTTATTATTATTAATATTATTATTATTATTATTATTATTATTATTATTATTATTATTATTATTATTATTATTATTATTATTGCAAATGCTCCTCTGTTGATTATTTTGCTTGATGCCAAGTGTTTAAACGGAAATTGGCTAACCTTGTTGTTCGTGTTGCTGGTGCTGCTGATATCGCTACTGCTTCTGTTGTTGTTGTCGTTATTTTCTGTTGTCCAAAATAGCTTTGTTACGACAATATCGCCAATTATGGTAAGCATTATCTATTAAAACAACTTCAAAACAATAGGAAGTTAAATATATCCTGTGCCTGAATTATATTTAAAAAAATAAAAAGAACAATTACAACATAAAGTCTTGTATGTATTTGTTAGTGGAACAAGACACGAATCCCAACATTTTATCATTGCCACAGTGGAAACTGAATTATACTGTCGTCCTGGATTCTACCAAACCGGAAAAAGCTGTGAAGATGGTAAGTCGTTTAAACAACCATAAATTAAATAGAAAACATAAAAATATTTTAAGAAATCTTTGTATCATTTCTATTATTTACTTAAAAGACCTATAATACCTTAATTAATATGACAGTTATACTAATTTGTATCAGAGATTATAATTGAGTTTGTATGTTCATAACTTCATTGGTGTGATTTTAATAACATTGGTTAGTATTATGACCTGAGTTGTTTCCAGTACCTGTATTATTATTTCTAAGTTTGCTACAGTTAAAACTAATTCATAATTCTCGTAATTTTAAATAGATTGCGTAGAAACTAAAAAAGCACACAGGGTCTGCTCTCCCGAATTGGATCAATGTTGTCAGAATAGGGGAACATGTCTCAATACCAACTACGGTATAGCCTGCAACTGCTCCGACGGTTGGATGGGTGATTATTGCAGTGAGCGCTGTCCAGTAAATTTCTACGGTCCAAGATGCAGCCTAGAATGTCCGGCTTGCAGTAATGGTGGTACATGTGATCCAGTTAAAGGGCAATGCGACTGCTCGCCCGGCTGGACTGGACCAACTTGTGATGAGAAATGTAGTTCGGGGTGGTATGGAAAAGACTGCGCTCTTGATTGCAGGAGCTGCAACTTAGATGATGGTCAATGTCATCATATAACAGGTGAATGCGAGTGTGCACTGCCATATGGAGGACCATTCTGTGAAGACATCTGTCATGATGGCGATAATGTACAATGTGGCTGGTTCCCAGACTGTTGTCGCAATAGAGCTACGTGTAACCAAGTTGGCATGGAGAGTAGATGCAAATGTCCGCCTGGCTACTTGGGAAAATTTTGTGAAACACGCTGTACAGGTTTTTGGGGAGATGGATGCCATCGTAGGTGCTTATGTAATAATAATGCAACGTGTGACCCAACAACAGGGGAGTGTGAATGCACTCCTGGTTGGTCTGGCAAATACTGTCAAAAAAGTTTAAAGCCAGCGATTGACTTTTTAAAATGTCCAGTCAATTGCAGAAAGGATTATGGTTGTGACCAAGATGGACATTGCTTTTGTCCATCAAATTCAACATGGAATGAAGACACGTTGTCCTGCCTCCGGTAATTTATACTCTTGTTTTCTGCATTCAGCATACTATTTGACTATGACGCCCTGGGGTGGATGCAGGATTTGTAGGTGGGGGTGCGTGAGGGTCCACCTCACTGCCCCCACCATGGTTGGGACTAAGGGAATAGAACATTTTGATAATAGGGACCTCTCAGGCGCGGATCGAGAGTTTTAGCTGGGTTTCTATAGAATCGCTCACCCTATCGGCGACAGTCGTGACAGTTGTGTTTCACAGACGAATCGGGGTGCCTTCCCGATTGCGCAGGGCAGCTAGTAATGCACCCTGATTCGTCTGCGTCTGCAAAGCATTTGGAAAAATTTGAATCAGGTTCAACCTTTCCGACAAATGTCGGCGACTATCGCCGATAGGGTGAGCGATTATATGGAAACTGAGCTTTACCCTGACTATCGCACATAATGGGGTCCCTCAGTTGGCGGGATCATGGGAAGAGAACGTAATGTTTGCTTGTTCCGTCGCTGGAACACTATTTTAGACATGGGGCGGGGGGTGCTTTGCGATAGTCTTGGGGTTCTCTTAGCTTCAGAAAGTTTTCTAGCTGCTGGAAAAATGCACTTACGTGCATTACGAGACTTCTATTGATGGATGAATACATACTGAATTAATAGTTCTCCCCCATTTTACCATGGACAATTAATATTGCGATGATGATATGATGATGATGATGATGATGATGATGTGATGTGATGATAAGGAGGAGGAGGCATCGTAGCAGGTGAGGACAGGCTCCTGGTCAAGGTTAATTAACAGGACTTTGGATATGAGTGTCAACCGAGGCCCGTATCTTGAGTTCTTCGTCACATTTTCAATGCAATCGGACAACAGTAACTATCTACAATCTATATAATCAGTACATTCTCAATGTCATGAAAATAATACATCTAAAAACTTACGTTATATGCATGCTCAGAAGCGGAAAGCTTAACCTAAAAGTTTGATATATGTTTCATGTTGTTTGTTGAATGGTCTTTAATGATATTATATTCTAATATGACCACAACATAAGAAAGAACACTTTGTCACCTAAAAAGTTCAGACCCATATACATTTACATTTCCTTAGGCCTAAATCATAAGGAAGTTTGTTTTAAATCCAAATTTCAGGAATTTGTACGTTTTATGCATGCACCGACGTAGACATTTTGTTTTATGTTGTTTGTTGAATAGTCTTCTTAAAAAATATTACAGACTAATATGACCACAATATAAGGAAGTTCATTTTTTAAATGTTTAATAGATAATACAGAGAATTATGATTGTTTATCAAAATCATTATACATATGTTAAATCCAATTTAAAAAAAAAAAATAAAAAAAATACGTTTTCCGTGGAAGAATTAACCTAATAATCTTGTTAATAATTCGGTTCTAAAATTAATCTTATGACCACAACTTTTTTAAGTTGTAACTTCAGGAAAAATAATAATTCATTTTTATTGTACCGCCACCAGCTGGGATGCATAAATAATAAATATGCATAAATGTCTTCTGTGATTGGTTGATTACCGGATTGGACGGTCGGATATAATGCGTAACTCTCATAATAATTTCATATTTCAAAAAATTGTTAGGAGTATATGATCACGTTCCATGATTTATTACATCCACAAGGTGCCCCTAAGCCAAAATTTCAAAATTGAATATAAATTGCGTTTTTCCGAATCACGACAGACTGAGTAGATTAGACCTACTGGCTAAAATGTAAAAAAATTAAGATTTTATTTTTAAATCACAGAAAATCACAAATTTATATTTAGTACATTCTCGATTGTCTTGGAAATGTGGACCTTATCAAATTTGGTTGGGTGCGTTATACACATTCTTCGTAACACCCCACCTACTATATGTACGGGCCTGGAAACTTTACATTTTACCGGCCAATTAATACAGTATTAAAGGCTTATTAGATATCTTCTCAATTCCTCAGTATTTTTTTAATTATTATTTGTCCATTTCCAACGCTGTATGATTTGAAATTTACATACCATTCACGTCGTTGCTCTTCGTCAGATTCTGTGTTCACTTTCAGCCTCTCAGTGGTCATCTTTGACTTTAATAACAGTTGGACTTTCTTTTTAGATATATTGTATCTAAGTGTGTTCGTAAGTTTTAAGCTGGTCTACAATTAGGCTACCAACTCCATTAAAGACTTTTTTTATTTTTTAACGAAGAGCATTCGTTATAATAAAAGAATTCAACAGTGTACCGGGATACGTTATCGCGCAGCAGAATTAATTACAGTCCCTCTTTGATTAATACTTAGACAATGCAAACATTTTATTTTGTCTATTTTGTCTTTGGTTTAATAATAATAATAATAATAATAATAATAATAATAATAATAATAATAATAATAATAATAATAATAATAATGACCCGTGCCTGCCTCTAGGTGCCTGGAAATTGCACTCTCATAAATTACAACAATACAATACAACAATTATATTGCTTAATACAATTGCAGTATTCACCTAGTCTTTTATTGGAAATGCTTGCACCCTCAAGATGACGCATTTCAAATATACCATGGAGGTATAAAAATATGGATATACTCACTCCCTATATTGGAAGATGCATAGCGCCCTCAAGTTAACGTATTTTGGATACAAAGTTGGCATAACCGGAAAGTAGGAATAGCGCTCTCAAATTGACGTATTTTGGATGGTGTACTCTCCTATATTGAAAAGGAATAGCGCCGTCAAGTTGACGTATTTTGGCTAACTCTCCTATGGAGAGTTCCTATATAGAGAGAGTTGCGACATGAGCGGTGCAGGTCACGTTACTACTGGCCGCCCTCTATCTGCCATCTTGGTGCCAATTCAAAGATCTTAACACAAGATAGCGTCAAGGGCGTCGATCCGTGGCTGAAAGTTGGGGGGGGGACGAAATGAAAAATAAAGCCATGGGCCGTAGGCCCAAGCAATGGTTGGCGACCAGGGGGCGAAGCCCCGGAAGCTCTGGCGCATATAACCTTTTAATTGATTTCTAAGCAATGCAATTAACATTTATTTCCATACGAAATTTTCAAAATATCCAGTGGCGGATCCAGTAATTTGAAATAGAGCTGGGCCCAGAGAGGGAATTTTACAGATAGATAGTGTAGCTGGACTACCACCTCAGCCCCACCATGGTTGGGGATGAGATTTTAACAACTACCGCCCGGTGGCTCTAACATCTGTTGTGGGTAAAATGCTGGAGAGGCTGGTGGTACAAGCACTTCTGCAGCATGCTACTGATAATTGTTTGCTCATTGAGAACCAACACGGTTTTTTACCTAAAAAATCATGTACTACGCAACTTGCAACTATCATTCATGACTGGTCCTATATTTTGGATCAAAGATCCCCACCACTCATTGATGCCATTTTTTTAGATATTTCAAAGGCCTTTGACCGGATGCCTCATGATATTCTCCTAAATAAGCTTTCCCAGCAATTTAACATCTCTGGGGATATTTGGTACTGGTTAATGTCATTTTTGACTAAACGTTTTCAGAAAGTTCAATTTAAGGGATCCTCATCTAACTGGGTGGAGGTAACCAGTGGGGTACCGCAAGGCAGTGTACTTGGTCCCATTCTTTTTAATTTTTTTATTAATGATATTGCTTGTTCGCTTAAATGTAAAACTGCTATTTTTGCTGATGACACCCTTATTTATAGTTGACCAACTTACTCTGTGGAGTGAAGTAAACCGCATGCCTTTCAACGTTCTGAAGACAAATGTTTTACATATCACACGCTCGCGTAATAAACAACTGTCTTCCTATTTCTTGTCTGGCTCTCTTATTAGTCCGGTGACCACCATTAAATACCTTGGTGTTACTTTCAACTCAAAGTTGACCTGGGAGGACCATGTCCATGCCATTGTTTCCAAAGCTAAGCGTATGCTTGGTTTTGTTTGGAGCGTGGCTGGACATGCTTCGACCAGTGCATTTTTGTCTCTCTACAAAAGCCTGGTATTGCCAGGCCTGGAGTATGCTCAACCTGCCTGGTTTCCATGGACTAAAACTTTGTCAGATCTGCTTGAGGGAGTCCATAGAAGAGCAACTCGTCTTGCTCTTAAACAACATCGAGGACAGATGAGCTTTGAGGAGAGGTTACATTTGCTTTCTTTTTCTTCTTTGTCTGTCAGAAGGGACAAATTTCTTATTATTTTTTGCTTTAAAGTTCTGATGGGCCTTCTAAGCTGCAGCACGGTTTATGATGGTATCAAAATCAATACCAGACATAATGATCGCTTGTGTTTCCGTCACCAAGCATCAAGGACCCAAGCATTTTTCAACTCGGTAGCCATCAGGTTGCCTCGTGTTTGGGACCAGCTCCCTAGATTGTTAACCGATGCTGCAGTTTTAGAAAGCCCATCCTCTTTTCTTCGTAAGGTTTCTTTGTATTTTGATTCGCTGTAATGTTTGATTTTTTAATGTGTCGCTGAATTTGGGGTTGGGTAAACCGGCTTTGCTACAGTGATTTGGTTCACTCTGGTTGTCCCTGGTCTCCCCGAATTTTCAGTTTTTTTTTTGTTGTTGTTGTAAATGACCAAATAAATAATGAAATGAAATGAAATGAGGTAAGAAAATTTATGATTATGGCACCTCCAGTTGGTCGGAAATTTTCATTTTTCTCCACTTTTAAATTTCGGGGAAAAAATAGTGATGGTGTTCCGGCTGGGCCCCTTTGAATCTGCCACTGAAATACTCATCATAAAAAGTTTTTTTAAATTATCCTGTTTAGTCATAATTATGCCCGCTTATATATTTCGTGCAAACTAACATTCATAAAAATAATGATTTATTATCTACCGATTAGCTTGCAACGTATTCAAAATTCAAACAAATAAGAAAAACTTAAAACAGTCATTAATTTAGTCTTTTTGCATGTACACTACTTTTAAAATCAATCAAGAAGTGTTTGATTTTCTCCTCTTTTTGAATTTCACTTTTGTGCACGTAATATTGCGATAAATTATTGTGAGTGGAAATAATACCGTCTAATTTACGATCAAACAGGACTAGGGAGATATGGAGCACACAAAACATTAGTTTGCATTTTGATTTCACAAAAATAAAGGTGATTTACTTAATTTATCATTATCAGTGGCGGCTCCAGGAAAGCAAATTAGAGGGGGGACAGGGAGGGACTTGCACGTTGGGAAAGTAAATCACCTCAGCCCCACCATGGTTGGGGCTGAGGAAAGAAAATTTATGATTATGACACCCTAGATTGCCGGAAATGGCACTCTCAGACCTAAATTCTAATTATAATTTTCCTTTGTTTTTTCCATTAAAAAAAATAATAATTTTGAAAAAATTAGGGTCGGCTCGGCCCCACTTGAATCTGCCACTGATTATTATGGCGTCATTGTGAGACTGCGTCAATGTAACACTGGAGTTTGTAAACTTTTGGTAGGCTTATCACTTAATCGAAATAGGTAGGGGCCTAGACATATCCGTGTTAAAGGCTAAAATTAGGGAAAAAATTAATCCTATGTTAAATATAATAATAAACACTAGTATATACGTACTGGTCATAATGACATACAAAAGGAATAAATTGTTCATAGTAGAAATTGTGCACTTTTGAGTTTGTAAAAATATTGACCTAATAAGGATACATGCTTCCAATTTTAACAACGTTCAGTACATTGTTTTCACAATAAATTTAGCCTCTGATAATCGTTGCACCCATAAAATCGATCTAGTGGGTTTCTGAGATGGTTACGAAATATTTAAACAATTGCGTTTTTACTCGGTTTTGGTCCGGAAAATACGTACCGCACTTAGAAAAGTGAACAGACAAAATGCATGTGTCATGCGTTTTGTTATTCTTTCCATTCGCTTTTAAAAGTGGGGTTTTAATTATAGAAGATTGGTGAAAAGTGGGGGGACAATCGATATGACGTCCCCCTACTTTGAAAAGTGGGGGGAAGCGTCCCCCTTGTCCCCACCAATCGACGCCCATGGATAGCGTTCTCCGCGATATATGCGTAACAAACAGAAGCGTCGGTCAAGGTTCAAAAGTCCAATTTAGTAAGAGGGCGCCATTCATGCCTTATTACAGAATTTGCAGGCGTAAACCGCGGAGAACGCTATCTTGTGTGTCAATTGATCAAGTCAGTGGTGCGTAGCCAACAAAAATATGATAAGCTTCGAGGCAAAATTATTGAACTCATGTTATTTAAAAATCCATAACTCCGTAACGAAGAATCGTATCACATTATTTTTTTTCTGGAAATGTTCTTGAAAGACTATTCTACACCACTATATAAGTTTTAAGAAATGAAAAAAATGTTTCGACCTCTGCCACAAGATGGGAAAAGAGAGTCTATCTAAATAGTGTATTAAAATAGGCCTCTGCAGTACAATACGTAGGTAGGTAGGTAGTACTAGACTAGGCCTAGCTAGCTATAAAAGTAGTGGAGTACTTTTTCAGTTACCGTATGACTTACGGATTTCTCTTATTATATACTACTAGTTATTTTAGAGATACCCTCGTACTAGGACCCTAGCTGAGGCGTGCCACAAACACCCATTTACTATACGAATTTCTAAGTTGTCCAGTAAAAAGGCCTAGGCCCTGTCGCCTACTATTTTATGAGCCGAGCAAACGAGATATTTTACGCCTAGCTAAGGCGCTATGTAATTTTGGTCAAGCAAAAACCGCATGTAATATAATTAGTAATAGCATACTGAGAATCAATTTCTTTTGGAATTTTGTTATAAATTTCAAACACATGTTGATTAACAGATATTCACTGTCAAATGACATAAAATTTTTTTATTCATATTTTTATTTATTTTTTTCAATTGTCTATTTTTTTTTTTTTTTGCAATCGCCACACTGTAGCATAGACTTTGCGTTCACTCACGCATGCAAGGTACCAAAATGACTACCCAGCAGCGTCTCATGTCGGAACTCTATCCTATGGAAATGCCAAGCGCCCTCAAGTTGACGTATTTTGGATGTACTCTCCTATTTATTGGAAATGCCAAGCGCCCTCAAGTTGATGTATTTTGGACGTACTCGCCTATATTGGAAAGGCCTGGCGCCCTCAACCTGACGTATCTTGGAAAAATTCCTGCGTAATTTTGGACAGTTGTTCAACCCGACTCTGTATACCTAGCATACAATGATGGCGCTTCATGCAACTTTTCCACAAGCGTACTCTCTTTTCCGTCGCTCAGCTTTTGTTTTGCTTCTGCCTTATCACTTCACTTGGTTTCTAAATCAATATCCAGGGCATTTTTTTGACTGACGAACATTTCTGTTGAATATTATTGCATGTGTTTTCGATTTGTTTTCCACTTCAGGATTGTTGAAAATATTCAAACATCTGCAATTACAAAAAGGCCTGACAACTTTAGTAAGACATCACAGTTATTTTATATATTTTGCTTTTATTTGTTACCGTCCACCTATTGTTATCTTACTTTAAATTGGCTTACCTTTCATAATAATAATGATAATGATAATAATAATAATAATAATAATAATAATAATAATAATAATAATAATAATAATCGTATATATAAGCCTATTGTTATTGATATGTCCTCGTGTTTCTGTAGGCCTAGGTGACGGTAAGGTACTGGTAGCAAAATCCAGAAAGCCAGATGAACATGAACCATTCTTGTCACAAAGCTCCATTTCCTTAATTGCTGTTCGTGGCGTTCTCGCCGTCTTTGTCATTGTTGCTTTCGTACTCAGCGTGAAAAACAAACGACAGGATGTATGGTGAGTTGCCAGACTGTTAAAGTTAGAATTTTAGAGTACTGTAGTGTCGTGTTATCATATCGTCGTTGTTTAATTTGTATTTTTACTGATAATTGGAGTTTTTATGTGTTTTTTGCTTTTTTTTTTTTTTTGCTTTTTTTTTTGGCGTAAGTTTAAACGCTTTCCTTCGGGAAGGGTAATATCTAATATCCAAGCAGGCGAATTCTGCCAGCAGCACCGAAAATCGAAGGTATGCACTTAATTATAATAATGTTGTCAAGAACATGGTAATGCTCTCGAATAAGAGAAGGATCGAATATAAAACCTTTGAACCGGTGATATTTTTTGTCATCTGTTTCAGATAATGCGTATTTATTTCATGCCCGGTCCAATACAGGTGGTAATGATGGTGTAGGTAAGGGTAGCATCCCAGCCCATAGACAGCCGGAAAACGAAGTCGTCACCTATAGCGTTGTCAACGATGACCTGAAAGCTGCTTGCAGACTTCTTCCATCCGTATCGGAGACTCCACAAGAGCCACCTTGCCTGACCGACGTCTATGATTCATTCCACGAGGTCAGTTTATCGCCAGAAGGTTCGATGAGGTCTCGAATTGGAAGCACTCCGTCTTATCGATTAGCCGGAGGGTTTCAGCGACAGAACAGCACTGCGTCAACATACGAAGGCAGCATAAGGCCGTTTTCGCGGTCAACCAGCGTTGTCTCGAGGACAGAGAGCTTCTACGAAGACATGAACAAGACTTCGCGCTCTTCGTCAATGTGTCGGCCCAGTGACAGAAACATCGTGCCTTACACCTAGTGGTAGTAGATTTTGACCATTGTCATCTAGAATTTTATTTCCTGATATACAGTTTAAGCACATACTTAAAATGTATCAGGTATAGAAGAAATATTCTACGCACTACATGTACAAAGCGCGCAAAGCAATTGTGCAAATAGCAACGGAAAACTACGCAGAAATGATACTCCCACAAAATCTTCTAACTTATATCAATTCTGTGCGCTTACCCACTTTTAATGACTGCAGTTTATTTATTTACATCACCGTAAAAGGATAATGAAAATATTGGCAGCACAAACAATACGACAAGCCAAAGTGTACACGGTATGCACGATTTTTGACGTAAGCTTATCGTTTTATCCTCCCTTTAACGGTGACGTAAATATGTTCCACAGTTTCTTTTTTAATGGCGAAACGCCACAAAATGGTCAAAATGCTATTTAGCTGGATGCACACGGTAATTCTTACTTACACAACTCTTTAATGCAAACATTTATATATATATATATATATATATATATATATATCATATATACATAGGCCTATTTATATATATATATATATATATATAAATTATATATACATACATTGCAATTACCAAGTTATCATTTGCGAACAAAGAATAGCAAACGAATCACCAACAAATGAATGCCTCCCTAAAACACTAAGTGTAGTAAAAGGCTGATTGAAAAACCTCAACAAACAGCATGCAGGGCAATGATAAACAAGGAACGAACAATTTTCAACTCAAACATTTAAAATCAGATCAGAAGTTGGGGAAATAGCTAGAGGGCGTCGTTATACGACAAGTCTACGTAATGAATATTAATATTCCGAGTGGCTAGATAAATGCATTACACAGTTTTGAACAATTTTGGTATAAAGCAAGTCTACATATAAGCTTACTAGAGAGCATTTCAAACTTTCCATAATATATGTTAAATTGCTCAGTTGAATGGTTGAACCAAGAGTCAGTAAGGTCATGTAAGTATATTTAAGTGTACTTACATAGAAAGTAGCATTGTAACTGAAGTTTGATTGACAGGACAGAATTGTGTTGAGTTATGCACGTTAACTTAAAGCAATGTAAACGTAAGCAATTTATAGTAATTGTATTTTTGCAAACAAAATTGCATACAATGATTCCTGTTTGCTTATACTTAGTTTGGCTTTTGATTTTGTTTTATTATAGAAAGTGAGAATTAGATCCCTGACTGTTAATAAGCGGCCAGCGGAGCCAATAAATCTGGCCCGTGTAAAATTAATGAAATTAAAAACAAATAACAAAATTAAAGCAAATCGTTTGATAAATAATTTTCTCATGATAAGTGGAGAAAAAAAGGAACGATCACGCGTGTGAACACTGTTCTTAATGCATAGAAGATTAAAATTTGCACGTAAAGCTGGTTTTCCACTAGGCGAATTTATTCGCGCAAATCGAAAAAGTTAGCCTATACGCATGCGCAGTTACGTTTTTATCACGAGATTCTCAAATGCGCAGACGTATAGGTACAAATTCGCGATTCGCGTGAATAAATTCGCCTAGTGAAAAACCGGCTTTAGGTTTGCACGCAAGCTTGTGTAAAGCACCGAGTCTTTGAGTAAGGCAACCCACTTAGATCTAAAAAAAAATTAATTAACGACTATCAACAAAAGCCCAAGATTAGTATTGTAAGCTCTAGCTATGACGGGAAGGCTTTCAAATTGAGAACACTCAAAATCGAGGTGGTTTAAGGTTTTACTTTACAGAAAATAGCACTATGACTACTTGCCACCTGCTAATTTTCCCCAGTCGTGGATTTTTTTCCTCCGGCTAATTTCCCCCTGCTATTTCCCTCAGGCTATCTTCCCCCATTATTTTTCCGATCTATTGTTCCTCCTAGTTCACCCACTGAATTTTTTCATCAGTTTATGTTCATGATACTGTATAAGGCAGAACATATTACTTTTTTGTCCTATATAGCCCTATATTAACTAAAGACATTGTAAAAACGTTATTTTGAAAAGTTTTCATCCGGGTTTACATAAGAAATAAAGGAAAGAAAACAGGAAATCTCTTGTTAACATACTTGCTCTTTTGGCTCATGCATATCACATCTATT
>NW_022757135.1:1216958-1218742 GCF_011630105.1 Anneissia japonica
TATTGATTCTCTTATACGATTATTACGCGTATTTTTATTTCAAAATCCGGTCGTTGGTAGCATAACAGGCCTATTTGCAATTAATTAATAGGGCCTACTATTTAACTTGTTTAACCACTGAGAAAGAAGTTAGAACTAGTTTTCCAAGATATCAATGGACCATAATTAGTCATACTGAAACAGTAACCTGTGGTACTTTAGGCCATCAGCTGTAGCCTGTATCGTTTCATTCCTCTCCAGCAGAAGGGGGACTAAAATATTTGACTTGAAACATGTAGTATATATATGAATTTTCGGTAAAACAAAAAGTTCTCCACGTAAAATCCAGCAGTATTGTCGTATTCTCTGTTTAAAATACGAACTATTTTGTTAATGTACGGCCGAAGAAATTCATGCGCCGACCAGGGTTTCAGAGGCATGTGACCTGGCTTAACCAATAAGCGAGGAAGGATTTCTTCACGCTTCAGCTATTTACACAATAACAAACCAACATGGCAGAGCGTAAGCAGGCGAAGACGAAGAAAAGAAGGAAACGATATGCACAAGAATTAAGATGTATTGTACATTTATATTCAGTATCATCAGAATACATTCAGCCCATGACAGAAATACGCTGGAAAAGAATATCAGAATGTGCCAATGGCAAAATTTAGATGGCTTTGACCGTAGCCTAGCGGAAACATCAAGGCACTTAATATTTGAAGAAGGTAGTTTTGAAAACCTACAGAACGCAGGGTTTCACCCTACATGTTATAGGAGATTTATTGATAGGAAACGAATCAGTTCTGCTGTGAAAAGATGTGCAAATAAGATATCTTCCAGGGATAGTTGCGAAGAAGAAATGCTTCCATAATCTCCGAAAAAATTACGATCAAGTGCGGGCCTAATTGCAGCAGCCACGCACAACATAGGCCTAGGTGGCCTGTCGTCTGGTGGTGGTACCCAAACAAGGTCGTCCAGGCCTAGTCAATCAGTTATACCAGCTATTTGTCTGATTTGTAAAAATCGTGACCGCTACATTACGCTTAACCACAAACGTCAAAAAGACAAACTTTACCAAACAGAGACTGAAGATGGAGGTACGTGTGATTTAATTTTTTTTTATTTGCCCATATCTGACCTTGTCCTTGTGCAGTGCTCTCAGCAGTAATTTATGCATGCTTGCCTAATAAGCTAATCTATGACCCTCAGACATATAGTGACTGTGTCTGAATGAACAGTCGTTTTTTTGTGAGTGAGTTATTGAAATATTCATTAACAATGATATAATAATAATTATAATAATATCAATATAAAAATTACTAATCTACTTGGCAAATGTAATGGTAATATTTTATATTTCATATAGGACTGTTACGTAAAGCTGCGGAAGCAAAGTCAGATGAGAGTATCTTAATACACATAAGAGACAAGGACTGTGTGGCTATTGAGGTGCACTATCATCGTTCTCGCTTTTTAACCAGAAAAGTTGATGCTAAAATTAAGTATGAAGTTACTATAATTCCCATCAAATTTTTTCTATCAATGACATGATTTTCATTTATTTTGCATTAGAACACATAGAAAAAAGTCTTTTTTCTGAAAAAAGTGAAGAGGGCGGGTGGTTTTTTTTTTTTTTTTAATCAGAACAATAAAATGTTGGTTTTTTTTATTGATGAGGGACCCAGCAAACACAAAACACATTCTTATAACGTTCGCGAATGTTGTGGTTAGGTATGTCACAAAATAAACTTCACACAACGTTGTAAGAACATTTAAACGTTGTGAGGTTGTGAAATGAGGTT
>NW_022757135.1:1220401-1246389 GCF_011630105.1 Anneissia japonica
GTACCTTACATATTTTGGGTAATAATCAATCAATAATATACTATCAAGTATTTAACCTAATGTAATGTTCCTAATATAGTAGAATCTTTAGTAAACAATGGTCAAACAACAATCATAATTTCAAGAGGATGATTTTGTATAAGTAAATTAGTCAACTTTACGCAAATGTAATGTCTTTTTTTGTTTTTTTGTTTTTTTTTGTAATTTCAAAATGAAAGAAAACATGCTAAAATTGGCATAAGAAAATGTATCTCGATAATTAAAATGGCCTAAATATAAGGTTACTGAATTTGAAATTGTGTCAAAAACACTCAACTGTTAAAAATATAGTTTAAAGTGTAGTAAATAATAAGGAGCTTTCCATTAAAACGAAGATGGTTACAGCTAGAACGTACTTGGATACATAACGTTATCTGCGCATGCGAAACGTCTGATTTCTAGACGCTGTTTGGAATGAATCAAAGAAGCAGGACGGTCACGTTTCACTTCGTCACTGAATAATATTAAAATACATAAAAAGAACAATTACAACATTTAGTCTTGTATGTATTTGTTAGTGGAACAAGACACGAATCCCAACATTTTATCATTGCCACAGTGGAAACTGAATTATACTGTCGTCCTGGATTCTACCAAACCGGAAAAAGCTGTGAAGATGGTAAGTCGTTTAAACAACCATAAATTAAATAGAAAACATAAAAATATTTATCATTAAGAAATCTTGGTATCATTTCTATTATTTACTTAAAAGACCTATAATACCGTAATTAATATGACAGTTATACTAATTTGTATCAGAGATTATAATTGAGTTTGTATGTTCATAACTTCATTGGTGTGATTTCAATAACATTGTTTAGTATTATGACCTGAGTTGTTTCCAGTACCTGTATTATTATTTCTAAGTTTGCTACAGTTAAAACTAATTCATAATTCTCGTAATTTTAAATAGATTGCGTAGAAACTAAAAAAGCACACAGGGTCTGCTCTCCCGAATTGGATCAATGTTGTCAGAATGGGGGAACATGTCTCAATACCAACTACGATATAACCTGCAACTGCTCCGATGGTTGGATGGGTGATTACTGCAGTGAGCGCTGTCCAGTAAATTTCTACGGTCCAAGATGCAGCC
Source organism: Anneissia japonica (assembly GCF_011630105.1). NCBI lineage: Eukaryota > Metazoa > Echinodermata > Crinoidea > Comatulida > Comatulidae > Anneissia > Anneissia japonica. The sequence continues at coordinate 1,221,534 of NW_022757135.1, forward strand.
TAGAATGTCCGGCTTGCAGTAATGGTGGTACATGTGATCCAGTTAAAGGGCAATGCGACTGCTTGCCCGGCTGGACTGGACCAACTTGTGATGAGAAATGTAGTTCGGGGTGGTATGGAAAAGACTGCGCTCTTGATTGCAGGAGCTGCACCTTGGATGGTGGTCAATGTCATCATATAACAGGTGAATGCGAGTGTGCACTGCCATATGGAGGACCATCCTGTAGAGAGATCTGTCATGATGGCGATAATGTACTATGTGGCTGGTTCCCAGACTGTTGTCGCAATGGAGCTACGTGTGACCAAACTGGCAGAGAGAGTAGATGCAAATGTCCGTCTGGTTACTGGGGGAAATTTTGTGAAACACGCTGTACAGGTTTTTGGGGAGATGGATGCCATCGTAGGTGCTTATGTAATAATAATGCAACGTGTGACCCAACAACAGGGGAGTGTGAATGCACTCCTGGTTGGTCTGGCAAATACTGTCAAGAAAGTTTAAAGCCAGCGATTGACTCTTTAAAATGTCCAGTCAATTGCAGTAAGGATTATGGTTGTGACCAAGATGGATATTGCTTATGTCCATCAAATTCCACATAGAGTGAAGACACGTTGTCGTGCCTCCGGTAATTTCTTTTTTAAATTTATACGCCTGTGTTCTGCATTCAGCATTTTGACCATGACACCAATCAATAATGCAACTACTTACTATACATTTACCATTGACACTGACAATTACTAACATTACCACTATACAGTACTACTACCAGTGAGTAATAATAATGATCTACTACTACCATCATCATTACCAACACATTTTTACGAGAATGATAACATTCATTTGGATCAAAAAGTTGTGCTACAGAATTTTCCCTCTGAAGAGAACGGATTTGCATTATGTTCAAACATCCTTTGGCACCAGGAACGTTAAAATCACCAAAGAAAAAGATTTAATCGTAAATTGAACTCATCGATCACTTCCCAGGGACCCCTTGTACCAGAGAATAAATGTCATTACTGTACTTGAGCAACAATCATCATATAGTCGTTGGTTTCAAGATCTTGGCGTCGAACAGACGTAAGAGATGACTCTACAAAGCGAAGTAGGATTACACCACCTCCATGCTTTTTTGACCTGAAAACATAGTCTTTTCTGTAAAGATGGTATCCGACATAGGCGTAGATCCCGGGGGATGGGGGATATATCCCACCAATATTTGACAAGGGGGATGGTCCATTGCATCATCCCCCAATATTTTGACTATGTATGGGATAAACTGGAGTTTTACACACTTCAAAAGACTGTCACAGAAATAATTTGCACTGTCTTAAGCACTTACAAAGATGAAAATTAGCATAATGTATTAATGTTGATAACAAAATTATTTTATCTGGTACCAATCTAAGCTCTTCTTTCCTTAGATATGTGCTTGCAAAAAGAGCCACATTTCACACTCAAGGGTGTGTACAACATCAGTAATGTTATGTCAATTCCAAGAATGTTTAAGGTTATATCGGTTGATGAGGAATTTATTGATTAGGCCTATAATAGCAAAATGCATCAATTTATTTTGCAAAAACAAGAATTCCAGCTTCAGAGGGGGGGGGGCACATCCCCTGTCCGCACAAGGGCACACATTGGCGCCAACACCAGGCGCGTAACAGGGGTCTTGGGTCAGAGTGGGTATTTTCCTGGTTAGTAATTATCATACCCACCCCACCCTACTCCACTCCCCATATAGAAAACAATACGACATAGGGTTTATCTTATTTATAATATACGCCAGACACGTGTGTTTGAAACTAAATACTGTATAAGCATTTTTCATCATGGTTTTATATATTACAAACATATTCTTTCATCTTAAATTTGTCTTTCTTGAGCTTGGGACTATTATTAGGCTTATGTGTTTATATAACTTAAAAAGATAAACCTAAAAAATGCGCCCGAAGCGCGCAAAATATTCATGTGTTTTTAATTCTAATTTCGTCGGAATTGATGAAAACTCCCTAAAATGTGCAATTTTTAGAGGAAATTGGCCCATGCTAACAACAAGAAATGCGCGCGAAATTTGAGGTTTTTTAGGCACTTTCAGGGGATGAAAAGGGCATTTATAAAGGGGTGGGGAAGATTTTTCAAAGATAGATATTTTCCCCTTGTCCCCCAGTGGTTAAGCCATCGGGCAGCATAGATCAAAGGAGTTATGACAGTTTTTGAAGTGGAGAAGGGGTTGCAGGGTGTTGGGAGTCTGGTCATTATGATATCTTCCTTTCTTGTCTTTATTTTTCTCTTTTCTTTTTATTTTTCTTTCCTTTTCTTTTTTTCTTCTTTCTCTTTCCCTCCCTCTCCCCTTTTTCTTTTCTCTTATTACCCAGCCCGGTACGACGGCTTGGTCAGCCCGGTAAAAACACATCCCTTTATCATATAGGACTCTGTGGTGTACTGATATGACCTACTGATACGACACCGAGGCTAACACGCCAATCATCCCCCCCCCCAATGAAAAAAACTTTTCTACGCCACTGAATTTAACCACGTTTCTATCATAAATATGCAATCATATTCCTAAAATGACTGAATTTTGCCAGATCATGTAGTTTGTTGACTTTCTTTGAGACAGTCTTACTGCTTCTACCTTTCATGTGTAGGCAATTTAGTGAATTATTACCGTAGGTTCAACACTCTTTTATGTGGATAGATTGGGCAGAACAGGGTCGGAACGGCTGTCCAAATTCACATCGTCTGGTAGAGTGTTGTGTTCAGAAGGACTATCATGTGATTCTATTATATCGCAGTTGTAAATGGTAGTAGTTTCCAACAATTATTTATTTATTTATTCTGTCTTTCTACTGCATGCACTTTCAGTACTGTGTACATAAAATACGAAAGTTAAAAGAAAAGTAATTAAAAAACATACATATATATAAATAGATATCATATATACAATAAAAGTGATTAAGAATTAAAAGATTTTTTTTTAAATATAATAGACATGTCCATGAAATTTGTTGTTGTTTCGTGTGGAAGTTCATTCCACAACTTTGTTGAGCGATACAAAAAAGTTCTCTTAGTTCTGTTAGTTAAGATTAGATATCTTAACTAACAACGATTGCGTCGAAAATGTTGATGATGTTCCTTAAATGGGAATATGCTTTTGACACATTTATTGCAAAAGTAAACAAAACAAGTATCACATAAGAAAAATTTGCTGGAGATGTTGAAACCCTAAGAGCAATTGGTTCATCTCAGTTTGTTAGAAAATGGTCTTGGGTTGGTTGACACGTCACCAGCAATAATAACTAAGGTTCCTAAAGTTTTATCTCTTTTTAAATCAAATTTTTATTTGGTGAAATACAGGACAATTTTGAAAAATTGTTCATTCTGAAATGTTATTTAAGATAAATAAAATGAAATAAAAAGTAAAAGTTATGTGATGTTAAGCATTGATGATTTCGCATTTACACAGCTCGGGTTTAAGTGTAGAATCAAGTATTGATCTTATTGCCATTTGATTTACAAATCAATTAGAATGGTGCTTATCTATACAGTAGAGGAAAATTATTATACTTAGGTATTAATGCATTTTTAAAAAATCATTCTGCCCTTGCAAGCCCTCAGAAATTTTTTTTCTTGATTAATGTGACCTTCGTATAATAATTTTTCACTAATGTATTGTACGCAACTATTCTAATTTCTTAGTAGCGTTGGATGCAAATAGTTTCTACTATTGTGTAACAATCTACTCTTTTTACCGTCGCTTAGCTGTCACTTTGTTTCTAAATCAAGTATCCATCGGGGATTCCCAATTTTTTTCCTTTCGTTAACTTGTTAGTTCTTTGCTAAACCCTCTTCTTTTTCATTTTTCACTGACGAATATTTCTGTTGAATAATATTAATATGTGTTGCTTTGTATTTTCTCAATTTTTTTTATCTTTCAGGATGCCTGACAATATCCAAACATCTACAATTGCAAAAGATAATGACAACTTAAGTAAGAAATCACAGTTATTTTATATATTTTACTTTTATAATTAATCATCCTCCATCCATACATACACAATCTACATATTTCATGGCATGTCAAAGTTATGTTCTAAACAGAAATGTGTGACCTTCTTAATTACACTGTGACAGTTAAAGTGATAAAAGCCTTGTTCCGACGGTGTAAGTTACACCGGTGATATCGTAGTTATCAAACAAGCGCTTGTTATGAGGCTGACACCGACCGTATGAACGGGGTCACCTGATAGAAAACAAGCGCTTCACCCTGCAAGCTAACACCGACAAATGACCGGATTGGCAAGACTCTCATCCGACAGAACTTTCTGTTGATTGACTTGCCACATGTTGATTGCAATAACATCTGTAGCTTGACCACGGTCTCGTTTTCGAGGCAATTCTACTACTAGTTTGTTCATAATATCAACCAAAGCATCTTTAAAGTTACCTTTTTGAGTTGTTTTTAACTTCATAATTGTCAAAAGTAATCCAAATAATATATTACAGCTAGTTTGTTCATAATATCAATCAAAGCATCTTTAAAGTTACCTTTTTGAGTTGTTTTAACTTCATAATTGTCAAAAGTAATCCAAATAATATATTACAGGACACATTTATAATAATAATAATAATAATAATTTATTTCGGAAAAACGCTTTTAAAACAGCGGCACCCATTACAATAATGGTGCATCCAAAGTAACAAAATGAAATGTACAAAGAAATTCACAAAACCAAACAAAGGAATATACAATAAAAGAGCATGAAGTAAAAAGTCTAACCAAACCATTAAGGCACTCATCACAATAATGGTGCTTCAAAATTAACAGAATAAAATACATAGTGAGATGCAAATCAATAAAAGGGAAGTACTGTACCCAAAAAAAGAAAAAAAAAAAGAAAAAAAAAATTAAGTCACATAAAAATAATAATATCAATAATAATAATAATAATAAAAATCATAACATAGCACCATTTTTAATCTCAATTCTTTTTGCCCATGCCTTCTTAATATAAGATTTACAAAAATCATCAAAAATCAAATGAGCCAAGTCAATTAAGTGATTGGGTAGATTAGGAATAAACTCTGTGCAGTCTCCACCTAACATAAGGATAAGAAATGCATCAGTATCCTTTGTAAGGATCTGATTACATAACTCAGATAAGCCTGAGTCATAAAGTTTATTCACTAAAATTTCGTGCTCAGATAACCGAACTTTTTCAAGCTTATTACAAATAAACAGAAAATGTCGCAAGTCTTCAATACCATTGTTACACAGTAAGCATGTACCAGGATTATTATTATCCCACTTACTAGCTTTTATTTCAAGTTGAAGTGAGTTAGAGCGTGCCTTAAACTTAAGTTGAGCACCATAAAAATCAGTTTTAGTTAGGAGGTAACTTGGTTTCAAAGGCTTATTTAATCGATTTTAGAGTCTACTAATATGTAGAAAATACATATATATTTTTTTCTCCCCAACAAATTGTGCTTTTTCTCCCCGACGAGCGGGGGGGGGGGGCAACTTTCTTTTCGGGGGGCCTAGGTCCCCTGCTGGCGCCACCCTTGCGTGAGATAGTGTACGTACATGATTTTAAAATTACAGCTAATACGGTAGCCTTATCTTTAGCACTACAATTTACACATTCTAGCAAGGCTTATTAAATGCTGCCGAAAATATCCTAAATGTTAATAGGTAGGCTTAGGGTAGGTGAGAAAAATAACTCAAGAGAGTTTTATTTCGCTTTTTCGGAATGCTCTACCGAGTGAAGATGAACAAAATTGGATGTTAAACATATTTTGCCTTTTATTTGTCGATAGTTTGGGATGGCCTGACTACCCAATTCAAAGCAGTCCTAGCCCAGGCAGGCCCTCACCAAATGGAATTTCTGTTTTGTCGTCTTCGTTTTATTAAAACATCATCGTGAAATCAATATAAATAACTTTAATCTTAAACTTTTTTATATCAGTGTATAAGCGCTATAACTATCCGCTATAACTCTCGTGTAGACATACGATAAAATTTGATGCGACCTTGACTGGATTTCTCATTAACTTGCATCGGATAGGAGTGATCGTGAGAACATGGCTAAAGTTCTTGATACAGTACTATTACCAACATGCAAGGTCACTGAAGGTAGTACCTGTTCCACTGTAATTTAAAAGCAGCCTTCAGTTGTTTAATGGGTCATAAGTCTTCATATCATGTTAATGATAATGACTATGACTACGATGATGATGATGATTATGACAATCAATATTATAATGCTGATGATGATGACAACGAAAATGATGGTAATGATTATGGTTATGGTGATTACGTTGTTGATGATTTTGAGGATAATGATGATGTCGATGTTGATGACGCCGATGATGATTATGATGTTGATGATAATGATGTTGATGACAATGATAATGGTAGTGATAATGATGATGATTACTTATTTTACTTCATCGTTTGTGAGTCCACTGTTGAACATACCCCTCCACTAAAATCTTCCACCCTTTCTTCTGATGTTTCTCTAAACCAATTTTCACACCCACATTGATGTGCCGGGTTCAAGACCACACTATTGTAATGAGAGTAAAGAAAGAAACAAATGTACGATATCATATAAAAAACTGGATTTAATCCTTTCCTTCACAAACCGTTAGGTAATTTCATGAAGTAATAAATTCACTTATATTTGCCATGGACTTTTAAAGTTAATAGCTATTAACAACAATTGATTTGCATATGTAACATCCAATCATGAACCAGTATACTAGTTCTGAATAAGAAAACCAAATCAATATGTATCTGCACTCTCGATTCTGTACTTGAATCTTGTTATGTCTTTATATCTTTATAGGATGTAGTTTCTTAGATGAAGGGTTGTGCATCCAGTGCTTGCGTCCTATCACCACACAGACTTTTCAATCACTGTGTACCCCTCAAATGAAGACGGCTATAAATTAAATATAAATAACAAATTGCCAAAATGTGTAGGAACTCATTCCAAGTAAGCCTATAGAATACTAAAACCATTAATATTAATCATCATCAACGTATTCTTTATAAGTAAAGTACTATAACAACAAAGTACTTTAACATTTATAAATACGAGGAATTTTACAGCTAACTTGGCTAACCCTTTTACTTTGGTAGTGTAGTTGCAAGTGAATAGTATCTGCTACTATAGCTATTGTTCTCATACAAATGAGTTTCATAATTAGCATATAAGCCTACACCTGTACTCTTTGGCATAAATTATAACAGTACATAGGTAATCACTGTAAGACTTTGCACAGTAGCATGTAATCCTACTGATTGATTACTAATGATACTAACAACACTAATAATGATAATAATAATAATAATAATAAGACTAATAATACAGTACTAATCATAATAATACAAATCATAATAATAATAAATCATCACCCATAACAATGATGAAGAGCAATCATCCAATCTGTCCTGACACCAATATTTATTGTACATTCTGAAGTCGTCTGTCCACCTCTGTTTTTGTCTTCTTCGTTTTCTTTTACCTTCTTTGGGTATCCATTCGGTTACTCTCCTAGTTTATCTGTCATTATTAGTTCTAAGCACATGCCCTGCCCATATCCACTCATTTTTTTACCCTTCCTCCATTATGTTATTTGTTTTGATTCTCCGTCTGCTTGTTGCGCATGGTGTTTTGTCTAGAAACGTAAGTAAAGTATTTATTTATTAACGTCTCACCCTCAAACAAAGGCCAACCATACCTGGCTTATGAGAGACAAAATATAATAATACAAATAAAAACTAAATTTCGGAACATGAAAACAAAGGTTACCGTTAGAAAACATTATACGTAAATTTTTGCATATCAAGTAAGTTGGAAAATAATGGATTGATTATTAATCTTATTAAACAAATCAGAACGTAATGCATCATAAAATTCACAAACCATAAAACAATGAAATTTGTCTTCAATTACACAGTGGGCAAATTATTTGTTCGAGGGGCATGTTTTTGTATCTACCAGTTTCAACAGAAATCGGGGCACACCCAAAACGAAAAATTGTATACGCACTTCTGAAACACCTTTTCATGCGGTTCTTACCATAGTCTTCAGTAAATAATTCAAATTTGAAGTTACGGTAAGTTCTAAGCTTATTTCTTTGTTGCGGTGATTTTCTGTTATCGTTAAAGATCATTGCATCACGCCAACGGCTTTCAATAAAAAATCAGGAATTATTTACAATACTAATTATAAAGCCTTTGAATTGTTGCAGGAACCTAAATCCAGCAAAAGAAAATTATTTTTTGAATAAATGAGTGAACCTTAACATATGAATTTGTAAGAGCCAAAAACAGCACATAAAATAACAGATTAATTATTGCTTTTCTAGCGCGTATCATGCAATGTTTCCTGTGTGAGTTCAGCGCGTGATGTAGGCTACAGTGAACCGGTGAACGCTTGCATTCATTTTACTGTAACATGTGAATTTTGATGGAAGCAAAATTATAACTGCAAACCTAATTATATTTACATGATGAGAATCTACTAATCATAAGCTTTCCATTCATATATTTCATGAAGTAAAAAGAGCAATAGAAAGGGTCTAACTTATCAAACAAACACCAGGCACACTCCAGTCTTCGCATCAGTCGCAGGAGAAAATGATTACGCTGAAACAAGCGCCTGTATACAATAGAGTCGATGGTGTTTGGAAGGCTTGATTCTATTGGTTTCCAAAAGTGACAGAGCTAAATACTGACTAATCACAACCATCTTTACAACAAGTATGGTAGAAAGAATAAAGATCAACTTTACAGAGAGAAAGAAACTTTAACTTTGCGAGTTATTCTGATTAGAATTTGGTAAAATGAGCCACGAAAGGTAAAAAATCTGCTTTCTATGCTGGAAATCCAATGTAGTTGCTTACTTTTATTCGAAAAGTGACAGGATAAAATATAAATCTATCTCGTTTCATTTCATCTCATTAGACAGATGAAAGATAGATCTTTTATTTTAAAAAGGAGGAAAATAATCTGATCAGCAGTTCCAAAGTTATGGTAGAAAAGGCTGTAAAAAATGGTGTTTTCAGGTTTTTTTTTAGAGCAGTTTTATCAATTTATGCCAGCGCGCTACTAAAGAGCGCGTACAAAAGGCCAATTTTTAACATTTCGTTTACAAAGTACGGTAAATTTTACCATTTGTAAATTTGAAGAGGGATTCTACAATCATTGAAATTATTCATGTATAAAATAAATCTTGCTATACATTTAGTCTGATGGATGAAAGGCGGATCCCATCTCAAGTCACCCAAAACAGCATTATTAGGTGAAAATTTTCCAACACCCAAAAATTAACGAGCCGCACGATTAAACACGGAGTTAATTGAAAAAAAAACTCTTCAACACCCTCCCCAAAATTTCATTATTGTATTCAGGAAAAACACAAGCATCAAACAGTTTAGTAAAAGTATTAAAATTAGCGTCACAAACCAATTTACGCGATGCAGATGTGCTAATCAACTTTGATGAAATCTTAAAATTTAGAAATTCATCAAACCATATTCTCAAATACTTATAACCCCCGACAACCTCAATATTTTCTCCATTACAAGAACATTGGACTGCCGTTTTGTAATGCGATTTTGGACGAAAATGGACGACTTTGGTTTCAGAAACATATAATAATAAATAAAGTAGGGGAAAGCAGGCAACCCTGTTTCACGTACCCCATTACCCACGTCAATCCAATTTGTCAGGTGACTGTGGACGAGAACCGCACAACGGACGTTATTGTATAAACTTTTAATAGAGTTATAGAATTTGCCATATGCACATCAAGAAGACGAAGTTTATACCACAAACAATCACTGTTAAATTTGTCAAAAGCTTTTTGAGCATCGATAAATCATACAAGGGTTTGTTTTTTTACACAATTTTCTATTTTGGATGATAGACGAAAGTGAAAATATATGATCAATGCTACCTCTACCCTTTCTGAAACCATTTTATTCTTCATTTAAAATGATATTTCCTTCAACACAAACAGACAACTGTTTACGTAAAATATCACAATATATTTTACACTTTGTTGAAATTAAATGTATACCTCTATATTTTTTACTCACTAGGGCAAATTGCACATAAAAAACATTTAACAAAAATACCGTGAACAATTTTGATAATTGTGTTGTTTTTTTTGGTTTCTGCAATAATCCCATCATTTCCGTTAGCCTTATTTGGCATATAGCTCCCATAAAAGTGCTAAAAACCTCATCAAAAGAAAATTTTCTATTGAAACCGTTAGTGGCTTTATCTCTAACAGATGATGATTGCTCTAATTTTGACTATTCTTCATTAACATTAAATAAATCCATATGGTTAAATGAAGCTACATCGAAATCATAAAATGATTTAAATTCATTCTCCCATTTATTTACAACATTATTATTATCGTGACATCACACTGTCATTGTTAACAATTACAATTTCAAATGGAACTATCGATTTATTAGCGCCAGCAATACCTATTTTGCAATTTAAAAAAAAAAAAGAAGATGGATATTCTTTATTAAGATCATCAATTTTATTTTGGTGTCGAAGTTGGTGTGCTCGTTTTGAGCATTTAACAGAGCAATCAAAATTGTTACGAGCCAATGTATAATGACCAAATTAATCCATAAGTTTTCTTTTTGAAATAGATCATTCCAAAATACTTGTAATTCTTCATTTTACCATGCTTAAAGCTTATGTCTATGAGATCGCTTAGTAAGCTGTTTAACACATCTTTTCTGAAAACAGTTTTCTACCGCATTAAAATGAAAGAGTAGAACTGGCCAACTGCATGATATATTATATCATTTTATAATACAATATATCATTTTTCCCATTTGGGGAATCATCAAAAACATAGGCCTATATCAGATCGCTAGCTTTCGAAATGTTACAAGGATCAATGAAAACATTTTGTGGTATATCTTTAATTACAAATAATGTATTAATTCTACTATTAATGCTACAAAAAATGTGCATTAAACATGTCACTGCATTCAAAAGAATTCACCACATAACCGGCATCATACGACCAGGTAAGTAGAGAATGATCCGACATAGCCGAACCGGAATTCTCTCCAGTATCAATAATGATATTAGTGATGAGATGAACATTAAATTCATAGAAACGGTTAAATTCATCATATGGCGTGATACAGTAATCCACAGATTTACCCTTCTGAGAAATATAATTTAAATTTATTTTCCCCGTTGCTCTACCATTTATACAACCCATATTAACATTAATTAGGAATTCAATAAAAGATTTACTTTGAGAATTTACTACATAATCTTTAACGAGACGAGGCTCAACTTAATCATTCAATTAACTGGTTCTAGCATTAAAGTCCCCACAAATCTGTAAACTACCCACATTTTGGAATTTATAAATATCTGAAAGAAGAAAATCAAAGAATTCTTTCGAGTTACCATCCCTGGATGAGTTTTCTGGGGGACGATAACAACAGAAAATACAAAATACTGTATTATTTGATCGGTTTCTAAATTTTTCCCAAATAACACCATCTCTAGTCACAGGGGAACTTACATTAAATAGATTCAAAATGCTGCAACATTCCAACAATCAACATGTAGATAACGATAACCTTCTTCTTCCTACACGTTAATACTTGGCTCCGGACTAGCAACAGCCGATTCAGCAGCAACTAACACCTCATCGTATGTGTAACATGCGTCTTACAATTTCTTGTGTTATTTTAGTATTACTTTGATCGCTTTGGTAAGATGCCAGGTCTCAGAACCATATATCATGGCAAGTATCACACACCGTTCTTTCTAAGCAGGATGAATACAGTCTTCTAAATTGCAAAACAAAAAATCCGGTGAAGAATTTTTTTTTCCTCATACACCATCGAAATCAAGAATCCATAAAGAATAGGCCTAACCATCATTCGTCGTCACAATTAGGGGTCTTAAATGCAACATACAACCTATCTTCTTTTAGTGGTCGTTCTCTTTCATTGAAAACTAAACGTGCCGCTTATAACATGCTGGAGAAAATAAAAGCGAGCGAAGAAAGTGCACCTTCTAGTTATTTGGAATTACAGTATATATAATAATATTGTTATTGTGTCCTCGTGTTTCCGCAGGTGTTGGTAAGGTAACAGAATTCAATATCCTGAATGTTACTGATGAATCCTTGCTTGAAGTGGGAGCGGTGGATGTCTTTTCTCAAAAGTACGTAAACAATAATTTATTTTCCTGACCGGTATATATTTAATATATGTTTATTACGGTGTGGTAAGATGATTATAATTGTAATATTCTTTTCTTCTGTTTTCTTGTGAAATCCACGTCTACTTACTATTTTGTAAAATCAAAGTGTTAACAGATAATCCTAATAGCGTGGTACCTGTGCCCTTTACTAAACTACACAGCTTCAATAATCGAGGTTGCGAAAATGTTAAAATGCTTAAATTGAACATGTTTTTGCTATAGTGTTTGTTAGATAAGATGTTTCAAGACTTTAATTCGACAACTTGTATTTTATCAAAAGTTACAACCCATATTTTTTTATAATTTGGTGTAGCTCATTTGGCTAATCTGGTGGTAGCCACTGTGTGTGCGCTGAACAGTGGGGTCTTTAGGTCCCCGATTCAATGGGTAGTTGCTAAATACAACGGGTTCAGCCGAGGGGGCGTGCCTTGTATATGGTGATGACACTGTGTGACCAATGTGAATTTAGCAAGGCGCGAGAGGCTAGTTGCTCTTGTGCTGCTGCTACGGGCGGGTGACGGACGATCGAGTCCATTTCCAGACGATTGGCCTAAGTAGTATAGACGTTCGTAGGTTTAGGCTCCCTCTAACTAAGCCGGGCTAGGTCGGACCAGGAGGTCTTTTCAGTAGTCTGGAGCCTGGTCCTAGATTGTGTGTCCAGCAACCCGCAGCAGTCCGTCTAGGCCTATGCCTCATTTACGTGAAGTTAGGCCTATGCAGAATCTGTTATAAGACCCTCGCTTAGGCTACTGAAGAATCTGCACTGAATAGGCGCATAATACATAACATTTATACAATACAAATATACACAACATTGGAAAGTTAATATATTTACTTAATTTACATATATTAACATTCGGTTCTCTTTTTCTGGAATAAAGCCGGCAATATTGCTTCAAAGCAGTGAACACTAAAAAAAAATCTTAACTTCGGCAGTCATTTTGTAAAAGTTGTGATTATAATTTATAAGGCCCATTTTTTCTTCCAGTAAGATAAATTGTTCATAAGATTAGGATTGGAAAATCCATAGACTAAGTAGTACAGGGTGACGCCAGGATTTGCCCGAGGTCCGAGGTCCCCGATGGGGGGGGGGAATTCCCCGACGAAAAAAAAATGTAAACGTCCCTCAATATCCGTCGAAAGTGTTCACGGGGAAAAAAAATGTTTGGTTTGAAAGGCTTACTTAATTTTGGTGTCTACAAATAATAATAGGCCTATGTAGAAAATACATTACGTTTTTTCTCCCCAACGAATTATGGTTTTTCTCCCCGACAGGGGGTGGGAGAGAAGCCAGACCTCCCCGACGGAGATATTAATCCAGGGATCCTAATTTTTGGAAAGAAAAACACACAGGGACAACTTATTTTTCTTAATACATTGGTTGTACCATGAAGGAATTAGTAGGTAGGAGTGTATTTTGCTATGCTGTGTGATTACAGACAGGGCCCACACTTTGTCGAGGAGATTAATACAAAACATAGCTGAAGTTAAGCATGACGTCAACATATGAAGCCACGCCCACTCTGCAGAACCCGTTGTATTTAGCAACTACCGGTTCAATGCCTCTCCTTGTGTTTCAGATGGAGGGCTGAAAAGCAAGTTACAATAGCGCGTCATCTTTCGGATGAGACTTTTAAGCCATTGGTCCCGTGTGCATTTATGGCCCATGTGCACTTTACAGAACGCAGTACATTCAGAAAAAAGTAGAGGATTGTCCCCTGGTGCACTGCCCAATCACCACCAGAAGGACCCTGCTGAAAATAAGTCTTCTTCTAGACTTTCGTTGGTTATCCTTGGTGTTTGCACCGAATAAATCCAATCTAATGCAATCCATATATTTACTTTTATTATTCGTAGGCCTATCTTTTTTTGTAAATGAAACAAAAATGCTTTAGTCCGATTTATTTTATGTTTTTATTTTATTTAATTCTACCAACAGCAATAAATCTAAATATTTATTATAATTATATATCATAGCATTAAATTTCATTTCTCATCTAACATATTTACCTCAGATCATTTCCTTGCATACTGATTAGCTCAGAATACATTTGTACCGTATTCCAAATCAACGCTTCTCAGTTAATTGTTTTGTTTGGTGCCAAATGTTTCTGAAACGGAGATTGGCTAATCTTGTTTGTGTTGCTGCTGATGCTGCTGCTATTGTTGCTGCTGTTGTTATTTCTGCTGCCGAATATATCCAGGTTTCAACAACATCACCAGTTTACATATTAAAACAAATTCAAAACAATAAAACATATATACACCCTTGACTGTCGCTTATCTGTTGTGTTACCTAATCACTTCACTTTGTTTCTAAATAAAGTATCAAGGTAATTTGCATTTCTTTGTGAAACCCATGTGATATCCTATTTATTATTATTAATATTGCAATGTATTAATATTATTTCTTTTTATTTTTCACTTAATTTTTCTGCTGAATATTATTGCATGTGATACTTTGTATCTTCTCAATTTGTTTACTTTTCAGAATGCCTGACACTATTCAAACATCTACAGTTGCAAAAAATAACAACTTAGGTAAGATATGACAGTTATTTTATATATTTTATGCATGTATAGTCCTCTTAATACACATACAATCTACATATTGGCATTAGTCCAGACAGAAATGGTAAATTATATTTGCGATCATGGGAGACATCGTGTTTTATTATTCTGTTTATATATCTTATTTTAATAAACTGTGATGCCATAAAATAACGACGACATTGACCAGTATGTGGTGTAAAGCTCAGTCCCATAGGCACAGAGGACAGGAAGTAAATGATGATCATCATCATCTTCATTATCAGTGTTAGTGATGGTGACGGCGATAATGAAATTTATGATGATTATAATTTAAAAAAATGATGATGATGATGATGATGTCGATGTTGATGATGCCGGTGATGATAATGATGTTGACGATTATGGTGATAGTGGTGGTGGTGATGATGATTATGATCAGAACTCTAATGAAGGTGATAATGATGATGATTATGGAATTCTAAATTGCAAAACATACAATCCGGTTTAGAAAATTCTTTGGTTCGCACACTGTCAAAATCATACTTCTAATACAATAGTATTGATATTTTTAATAATTTTATTTATAGTTTAACATAGTCATGTTAAACATCAAAGTAACTAAATTGTGTCATTGCCTTTTTTTTATAAACACAAATTATGTTGCACCCTATCTGATATTATCTTACTGTACATTGCCTTATCTTTCATAATAATAATAATAATAATAATAATAATAATATAGGCATAATTATAATAACTAGATGTATGTGAACGTCGCGATTAGTTTCGATAAAAGGAACAATATGACCACTGTAAGAAAATAGGTTGCATGTTGCATGTTACCTCGTTCAGTTATTACTTTAATCATGTATGCTTTAATTATGTCAATTAATAAAAAAAAAACAGTGGTTGGATCATGTTATATCATTTAAAAAACATGCATTATTGACTTAAAAGTTTTAATAGCAGTTTCATGTAATTTTTCATAACATAAAAATATTTAGAATCCAATAAAATAAAATTAAACAGCGTTGGTCAGGGGCAACTACAACATAAAGATGTATTGTAACACATGATAAACCGCAAACAACTGTGTTGACAAAAATCGACTGTGATTGTTAACCGATTGTGCCTGAAAACCGAGTGTGTTTGTCGAATGTGTTTCCGTTTTGGCACTCCGAACGATCGTTAGGTTTATTACATAATTTTAATTTACAATTTGTTTGTATCTATCATTTTTAAGGCTATTCATATCATCATCATGTACATATAGTTTGTTTCTACAATTGCCTACTGTTCCATAGTGCTGGTTGCAGACACTTTCAAAACATTAGGATTCTTATTATTAATCACTTAGGCTGAGCTGACGTTGATCGTCTCTCATTTTTTTTTATGCAATTTAATTCAACATGGTAGGCTACAGTCTCTTGTAAAAAACATCTATAGTAGTACTCCAAAATAAGGCATAATGGAATTTCTATAATACATAACAAATGTATGCACCCAGGTTAAACTGTCTAGAGGTTGCAAGAACACTTCGAGTAAGAGGTGTTTAAGGAGCTACCCCCTCCCCAATAAACTAACTATTAACATAAAGAAAAAGCACAATATTGTGAAAAGTACAACCAAAATGCACAAAATTTAAAATTAAGATTTTAAAAAAAAATTGATAGTCTTGTAATCAGATGTTAAAAATTACCAGTTTTATACGATTTCGTGGTCACCAAATGATATAGTCGCCGAATGCTAAAGTCGCCGAATTATGTAGGCCCTACTCCTCAGATGTCGTGGGTTACCGAATTCTCTCTAGTTGCGGCTATTTGCGCCGAACGATAAGCCTCGGCCAAATGCGTTGTAGGCGTACCATTACAAATATTATTTCGAGGGAACGAAATATTATTATCTGAGAACGAAATATATTTTGAGGAAATTAAATATTATTACGAGGGAACGAAATATTATTTCGAGGGAAGGAAACATTATTTTAGGGGAACGATATATTTCAGGAACGAAATATTATTTCGAGAGAACAAAATCATATTTGTTCTAACCATGTCCCTTTAGTGAAAACGGTAAATTTTTTCCCTCAATTAATCTGAGATATGGAAAGATATTGACTTCATGAGACTTTGATGACCTCAGTTTTTATCAGGTTGGTAGGTTTCGAATCCTTAGATTTATTGAGTCAGTAATTATTGAAATTATATATATATATATCTGTCTCTTATACACATCTAGATGTGTATAAGAGACAGATCTTACTGTACATTGCCTTATCTTTCATAATAATAATAATAATAATAATAATAATAATATAGGCATAATTATAATAACTAGATGTATGTGAACGTCGCGATTAGTTTCGATAAAAGGAACAATATGACCACTGTAAGAAAATAGGTTGCATGTTGCATGTTACCTCGTTCAGTTATTACTTTAATCATGTATGCTTTAATTATAAAATAAGGCATAATGGAATTTCTATAATACATAACAAATGTATGCACCCAGGTTACACTGTCTAGAGGTTGCAAGAACCCAATAAACTAACTATTAACATAAAGAAAAAGCACAATATTGTGAAAAGTACAACCAAAATGCACAAAATTTAAAATTAAGATTTAAAAAAAAAATTGATAGGCTTGTAATCAGATGTTAAAAATTACCAGTTTTATACGATTTCGTGGTCACCAAATGATATAGTCGCCGAATGCTAAAGTCGCCGAATTATGTACTCCTCAGATGTCGGGGGTCACCGAATTCTCTCTAGTTGCGGCTATTTGCGCCGAACGATAAGCCTCTGCCAAAGGCGTTGTAGGCGTACCATTACAAATATTATTTCGAGGGAACGAAATATTATTATCTGAGAACGAAATATATTTTGAGGAAATTAAATATTATTACGAGGGAACGAAATATTATTTCGAGGGAAGGAAACATTATTTTAGGGGAACGATATATTTCAGGAACGAAATATTATTTCGAGAGAACAAAATCATATTTGTTCTAACCATGTCCCTTTAGTGAAAACGGTAAATTTTTTCCCTCAATTAATCTGAGATATGGAAAGATATTGACTTCATGAGACTTTGATGACCTCAGTTTTTATCAGGTTGGTAGGTTTCGAATCCTTAGATTTATTGAGTCAGTAATTATTGAAATTATATATATATATATATCAATATTAATATTGTTATCGATATGTTTTGTTGTGTTTCCGTAGGTGATTGTAAGGTAGCAGAATCTAATAACCTGAATGTTACTACCATTTCCTTGATCGCTGTTTGTTGTGTTCTTGCGATCTTAGTAATTGTTTTCTTCGTAATCAGCATTAGAAACAAAGGACACAAAGTGAAACCATGGTGAGTTTTGGTGTTAGTATAGGTTTTAGAGGGTGAAGCCGACCTTACAAGGACGCCTAATTTTTGACATGTGTAATAGAAGGGTTAGAAATAATATATTCATGAAATGTCCTTCATCGCAGTTTAATGCGCTCAGCGCCTGCACAATCAGGCCTTCCAAACCGTTCCAGACTTTGTCGAAACCGGATAATATTTTTATTTATTTATTCAAAGTTTATTCAAAACCTTTTCCATTCACAGTAAAAGCTGAATTAAAACAACATTTACAGCTAAAACAATAAATAAGTAAAAAAAGTCAAGCACACAGTATAAAAAAACCATAAAAAAATGTGTACCGACAACAAATCGAAATGAGCAAACTAAGTTCATTATTCACCCAGAATTATCCGACAGGCTCTTTTTTAGATACGTTGTGTATTCGAGCAAGGGACGAACAAACCGGGTATAAGCAGTAATCAAATCTCGGACAGATTAGGCCAAACCGTCTTAAAGTACTAATAATTAGAATTGAAATAAACGATGACTTGCACGCTTAAGCATGTCACCGATGTGGGCGTCCCATTTCAAGTCACTAGTAATTTTGACACAAATTATCTTGAGCATATTAACGCATTGTAGATCTTGTCCACATAATGTTAGTGATAGCAACAGAGATGGGGTTTTCACAAAGTTGACATTCATATACGGCAGTGGCTATTGGCACTGCCGCAGTGCCGATTTGGCACTGCTGCATTGCGAAAATGCAGCTGTTTTCTATCGGCACTGCCGCTGTGCGAACAAGTTACTGTTTTCTATTTCTATAATAAAGTTTCTATTAAAGTGCGAAAAGCTGCTGTTAATTCATCGAATTGATGTTTTTATCGATAATTGATTTATAATTGGTTTACAATTAACTATAATTTTTTCTAATTAGATTATTATATATACGGTACATTATATATTATATAGTCGTAGGCATATATATGAAACAAAAATTAAACAAACAAAAATTGTAATAATAACAATAATAATAACAATTTCAAGATAGTTTGATTAATGAGATAATAATAAATCAGCTTATTAAAAAAACTTAAATAAAAATGTTATCTGTTTTATTCTGTTTTAAAAAATAATCTTATAATTTTATTTTCTGTAATAATTTTATCAACATAATTCATGTTTTCAATATTACTATGGTTAGTTATAAATATATAAAATAATAATATTATTAATATTAATAATAATAATAATATAATATAAAGGTACTCGAATAATGCTTTAATAAAGAATTATATATAGGCCTAATAATAAATATAAATATATATAATATGCGCTATATAAATATACAATAATAATAATAATAATAATATATATGTATATAATAAATAATAATAATAATTATACATATATATATATTTATTTATATATATATAATTTTTATTATAACTAAAAACTATAAACTAATTATTATATGTTTATCGTCGCTATTTCCATGAACCGACAAATACGAATATTCCTATTGAAAAATTACTATTTTTCGATGCCAATTACTGACCTGAAAAATTCGTTGCAGGATTCTTGTATTTAATAATTCAAATATATTAATAAATTGTAGTTATAGGTCACAATGTTTATATCAATCTATTAATTAATTAGTAATTAACTAGTTTAAGATGTTAAGATATATTAATTGAGATATATTAATTAAGATATTCGTAAGTTCATGTGAAAATTATTTACTTAATTGCAGTTTATTTATACGGCAATTACATTTACATCCATATAATTTGTAAGATTATTTTCTGAAACAAAATAAAATAGGCGACATTTTTTTTAAAATTTTCATAGACGTAAGTTGATTTAATGTGCTGAATCATTATTAATGGTATATTTCTATTATATATTTCTATAAATTAATCAACAAATATCTCATTAATCACATTATCGTAAATATGCCTATTGAGGTATTATTAATTCTTTATTGAAGCATTATTCGAGCACTTTTATTATTATTAATATTATTATTTTTTTTAATTTTATTTATCAACCATAGTTACGTTGAAAACATTAATTATGTGGATAAAATTATCACAGAAAATAAAATTAGATTATTTTCTAAAACAGATATATTTCTATAAATTAATCAACAAATATCTCATTAATCACATTATTGTAAATAGGCCTATTGAAGTATTATTAATTCTTTATTAAAGCATTATTCAAGCACTTTTATTATTATTATTATTATTATTTTAAATATCAACCATAGTTACGTTGAAAACATTAATTATGTAGATAAAATTATCACAGAAAATATACTTATAATTTATAAGATTATTTTTTTCAAATAGAATAAATAGATAACATCTTTATTTAAAAACATGTTTTGCATAGACGCAAGTTGATTTAATCAGGGAACAGTTAAATTAATATATGCTGATTCATCTCATTAGTCAAATATCGTATAAAGGTTAATTAAAGTATTAATAAAGTATTATTTTAATCATTATT
Source organism: Anneissia japonica (assembly GCF_011630105.1). Lineage (NCBI taxonomy): Eukaryota > Metazoa > Echinodermata > Crinoidea > Comatulida > Comatulidae > Anneissia > Anneissia japonica. Next base: position 1,242,186 of record NW_022757135.1, read on the forward strand.
ATAGTATTATTCGAGCACTATTATTATTATTATTAATACTATTTTATTTTTTATTTTTTTTATGTATGGGCCTAGACATATATTTATATGTATATATTTAATAATTAGAAATAATTATAATTAATTGTAAAAAAATAATCAATTATTGACACCGTAATATATCTATAAAAACATCCATTTGATTAATTAAACAGCAGCTTTTCGAATGGCAGTGCCGATAGAAAACTGCAGTTATTTGGCACTGCTGCAGTGCCGATAGAAAATCTAAGCTTTCTTCGCACTGCAGCGATGCCGATAGAAAAATAACAGCATATTTTGCACTGTGTGGCAGTGCTGATAGAAAACAGCAGCTTTTTCGCACTGCGGCAGTGCCGATAAAAAGCTGAACATCCATGGAATTAATGCAGGTTTAGCATCCATGTTTAATAACTTAGGAATTGCTATATTGCTTTTCAAATAATATATTGGAAAAGCAGACTATACATCCAAATACTCCAAATGTTGGAGACGTGTAATATAATAGTTGTTTTTTGTTTTTTAAAGTAAAAGAAAGTTATACCTCCAATAGAGCAGGCGAAATAGTTTTAGAGTAAGCGCCATTCTCAAATAAGCGCCGCACAAAATTCTATACGGCGCTTATTCAAGGATTTACGGTATATTATTACCTAGAACCCTTATGCCCAACATATCTTTGTGTTGCTTTCTCGTGATTTTGTGAGGTGCCAAGTCTCTGAACCATGTTAAAGAATCCTGTTTTCCAAATGCCATGTAACCCTATTTTATTCTTTCGTTTATCTTTTTGTCGACATCCTCTATACTTGTTGTTTGATCCAGATACTTGTAATGTGTTGCTCTATAAAACCGAAAGGTCCACTGATTAATATCAGATAAGATAGTATAATACATACTCCAAGTATCGAAATGCACACCATCGTGGCGGGATTCAACATTTCGACATTAATTATGTCAAACATCATTACTCTATCTATGCCATAATTTCAATAATACATCAGTGTTGAAACTTATAGTGTCATGTAAGCATATCTGAGAGAAAACAACGTTAAACTAAAAATGAAATCTGAGAAAAATAGAGTGTTGTTTGTGTATCGCTTTTCTTCGGGAATGGTAATATCTGATGGTTTTAACCGCACACATGCAACTTGCTGTATGTTACAACCTAATTATTATTTTATTAGGATTATTTCCATTGACAAAGATAATGAAAAAGGGGAATCTCGAATGCTGCCAGAAGAACCGAAAATCGAAGGTAGGCCTATGCACTTAATAATAATATGTTGTAAAGTAAATGATAATATGGGAATAAGAGGAAGATCAAACATAAAATCTTTGAGCGGACAGTATTTTTGTCATCTGTTTCAGATAATGCATGTTTATATCATGCTCGGTTCAAAACAGATGGTAATGATGGCATAGATGAAAGTAACATACTTTCAGGTAATAGACAACCGGAAAACAAAGACGCCACCTATAGCGTTGTCAATGATGACCTGAAAGCTGCTTGCAGAATTCTTCCATCCGTATTGGAGACTCCACAAGAGCCACCTTGCTTAACCAACGTCTATGATCCATTCCAGGAGGTCAGTTTATCACCAGAAGGTTGGATGAGGTCTCGAATTGGAAGCACCCCATCTTATCGATTTGCCAGAGGGTTTCAACTTCAGAACAGCACTGCATCAACATATGAATGCAGTATAAGGCCGTTTTCTCGGTCAACCAACGTTGTCTCAGAGATGGAGAGCTCCTACGAAGATATGAACAAAACATCGTGGTCTTCGTCAATGTGTTGACGTGCCTTAAACCTAGAGTTAGTGGTTGACCATTGTCATCTATAATTTCATTTCCTGATATACAGATTAAGCACATGCTTAAAACTTATTACTAGTAGCAAGCGCGCAATCCACAGTGCATCATGAGCAGAAATTTTCCAACAGCAAGTGAACACTACGCAGAAGTGATAATATCTCAAAAGTTCGAATTTATATTAATTTTGCGCGCATGCCTACTTTAAAGACTAGTTAATTTATTTATATCACCAATGAAAATACCCACAACACAAACTATATGCCAAATCCAGTATGCATAGTTTAGTTGGATGTAACTTATCATTTTATTGTCTGTTTACAGTGACGTAAATATATTAATTAATAATATATTTTAATTGCGAAACGCCACAAATTATTGTTCACAGCTCTTTAACTGGATGCTCACTATATGCGCACAGCTTTTAATTTTGGGTATTATTGATAAGCCGGTGACATTTTACATAGTGCCAGGGGCGTCTAGTTCAATTATGATGCGGCTTTCTTGTATTATATTTTTTCATCCCATAAAATTGTATTTTATAGGCTCATCATAGATTGTATAACATATCACAAGTGGCGTAATAGGGTGGGGGGGGGTGGCAGGCGCAACTTCTAATATTTTGTTCCAGTTTAGAATACTTTATTAAATTTTGAGCAGCCTAATAATCCAAATATCATATATCATAATAAAGATGATATCTACAAGCAGGCCTATAATATCTAGGCGTCATTTGTTTTTAACTTTATTTAAAGACATCCAAGACTTTGAAAAGCTTCCTGTTTCAACTTAAGGAGAGGTGAGCTACTACACGAGTAGTAATGACCTTCCCAGCAAACAATAATACGTTATAATAACGTGACCATAACGTTACAGTTTTGTGTTGAAAACTTTATTTTGTAGAACCATAAATACGTACTGAACATAATTTCACAACGTTTGCACGTTCCTACAACGTTGTGTAAACGTTATTTTGTGACATACCTAACCACAACATTGGCAAAGAACGTTATAAGAACGTAAACAAGTGTTTGCCGGGTTTATAAAGAAAATAACTCGTGGCTTGACAACAGGATTCCATTTTCTGATGAAGTTATTAATGTTTTGACACAGAACAGGGATATTGTTTCCACACCAGCAGAAAACCCACAAGAGACTTAAAAGCAACCCAAACCGGGACGTCCTATCGAAGTATGGGAGGATCTTTCCAGAGAGTTCGCACAAGGGTAAAGTACAAGAGATGTTGACATAAAATATACGCACTGAACTTCTTTATGCAGCATTGCAAAGGGCGTTCAAGAAGAATCAATTTTAGAGTCCACTAATATGTAGAAAATACATACACATTTTATTTCTCCCTGACAAATTTTAGTTTATCTCAACAACGTCGGTGTGGGGGGGGGGAGCTCTCCTCGACGGGGAGTTCTCCTCAACGGGGACCCTGCCCCTCCCCCCTTCCCTCCCCCTGCTGGCGTCACCCCTGAGGCGCAAACCGGAATCGTTCACGACAGATTAAACATTGTCCATCTTTGTAGCTCCATAGTAAAATGAGACACCTCCTTACACCAAAATAAGAGTAGCAAAAAACCATTGCTATCCTGGTGGTAAAGTATACCTGTCAAAGAGGACAGCAAAAGCCTCCTCGTTCACACTGAGAATTATTTATAAAAAAAAACATAAAACGACCATTATCGATACTTTTACAAATATAGACCCCATTGCTTTAATGAGAAATGAAGTTGAAATTGAAACAAAAAGAAAGGTCGTTGTAAGGTATAAAGTAAAACAAACACGAAAAACCAATGTAATTTTGATGAAGTGGGGGAAAAAATAACAACAAAAGCCAAGTTGACTGCGACGTTGTTAGTGAGACTTGAACTACGGCTGCAATGGTAATAGCGAGGTAAGTACATCGTGACTCATAACCATTGCATTTTCAGTTCATAGCGATTCAATGGAAAAAAGCAAGAATTCATGCATATCATGGTAGTTTAGAGTTTAACCTAGCTGTAACTGATTTAAGCGCTTTAAATAATTTAATCAACTTTAAACGAAATAATCTTTAAATGGTTCTCATATTCACACCCTACAGCGGATCGTCACTAAAATTGAATCATTTCTTTATTTCACCATGAAAACTATTCTGTACAGTCTCATTTTTATCCGTCTATAACTGGGACGTAAACAATTTAAATGACCCTTAAATTTACACCCTAACCTGGATCGTCCCCTACACATAATAATATTATATTATATTCCGTTCCTTGGCACGTATTGGCCAAGGACATTTATTTCATTTTTTATATAAGGCCTTTGGCCCAAATAAAATATAATAGCTATTTACAGAGGGAATGATCACTTCTACGTTTAAATGAGTGATAAA
>NW_022757135.1:1247290-1255578 GCF_011630105.1 Anneissia japonica
TTGCCCATTGGGTAGGATATATTCCCGTTTTAAATATCACGTTATAAAGTTTTGTAATTAAATCAATAACAAAATCTGGTGAGTGGATAAATATTTCAATGATTAATCCATCAATTCCTGGTGCCTTTCCTCTCTTTTGTAATTTAAAAGCTTGTTGTACTTCATCAACGGATATTTCTTCATTTAAATTGTTTAAATTTCTATTAAATTCCGCTTGAAAATTTTCTGTTTGTAAAGGATCATTGTTATTAATATTAACGTTTTCAAATAAAGTTTTAAAATGTTCGAAGAATAAGCTAATTGGAATTTCATTGGATGAATCATAACATTTATTTTTTAGTTTAGACCAAAACAATCTACCATTATCGTGATCTAAGTAATTTTTTGTATTCTTTTTTCATTTTATTATAAAAATTCAACATGGACTGAGTACGATCTTTTCTAAATATATTTAAAATTTGTCGGACACGTCTTTTTAATACCAGGCACTCTTTATCGAACCACTTATTGTTGTTTTTAACATTCTGTTTTTTATCTGGGCCATGTTTGGAAATACCTTTACATACATGATCAAATAAATTGCAAGATGAAGAAACGGCACTATCTATGTTACATGAATCTAAAAAAACAATAATAGTTTGTTTCAGGTCATTAATTAAGCGATGATTCCACCTTAAATTGAAAGTACGTAAATATGCATCAGACCAATCAAAACGCTTTTGCTTATTAACAGAAACAGATGCGTGTTGATTATTATTAATATCTTCCTTATAATTGGGTTAAACTTTTCCGAAAGTTTCATTCGGATCAGTTGACCCGTTTTTGAAATATCTGGTCTGGGAGTAATGGTCCTCATATTCACACCTACGCCGGACTATCACAAAAATTCAATCATTTTTTTACTGGACCTTTACAAATTATTATAGAAAGTTTCATTTACATTTTATAGATATTTAGGTCTGGGATCTCAACAATTTAAATGACCCTCCAATTTACACCTTTGATTGATTCGTTGCCAACACTTAATACTATCTTCCTTGTAACTTGGTTAAATTTTTTCCGAATGTTTCATTCAGATCGGTTGATCTGTTTTCGAAATATGTGATCTGGGACGTTTTCTTTTCAATGGTCTTCAGATCTAGAAGAGATATTTAGGTCTGGTTCTAAAACATTAAATGACCCTCAAATTCACACCCTTGACTGAATTCGTCGCCAGCACATAATCATTTCTTTCTTGTAACTTGAAATATCAAAGTTTATTTTGGTGACTTGCTTTGAAGAGTAATTGGTCTACCTACCATCAATTATGGTTGCTCCGTTTGGCTTAGTGGTTGTAAATCCTCAACCGACAAAATTGAAAACCTTCAATATGAAATGGCATGGATAATTTGAAAGAGAAAGCCAATAAATTATTATAAATTGGTTAAATTTTTTTCCGAATTTTTTATTCAGATCAGTTGATCCGTTTTCGAAATATGTGATCTGGGACGTTTTTCTTTCAATGGTCCTCAGATCCACACCATACTGTCAAAACAAATTTAATAAATTTTTTACAAGACCTTTACAAAGTATTATAGAATGTTTCAATTAGACCCGTTGGTTTTTTAAGAGATATTTAGGTCTGGGTAATAAAAAATTGGAAAGACCCTTAAATTTACACCCTTCACTGGAACGTCACAAACACAAAAATTTCTTCCTTGTACTTGATTAAACTTCTCCGTAAGTTTCATTCAGATCAACTGACCGATTTTTGAAATATCTGATGTACTAAGACTGTTTGACCTTAAATCACTTTAATTGTTCATCACACGCACACCCCACCATAGATTGACACTAAATATTAGGGGACACATCCTTGATATATGGCCTATGCTTCGTCAGAGCACTGAAAAATTCTAAGCATGGGAAGTGACCAAAGTGACGGCCAGAAAAAACAGTGCAAAAGATAGGAAAAAGGAATGCGTTCTAAAAATACGTGTTTTAACATGCATTTATTATAGGGTTGACGTTCAGGAAACACTTGTTTTGTGGTACAGTTTTCAGCTGCAACGCAATACCGTGTTAGTCATGACCCGTTGGTGAGCCAAATTGACCTCTTCGTTGGTTCGATCGTTTGTTCCGGGAAAATTCGTGGTAAATAATTTTTTTTTTAATTAATGAAAAACACGTGTTTTGGCGTCATTCAGCAGAAACATGGCCCTATTCCTATTCAGAAACACGGATGTGTTCCGGCAGAAACAGACATGGAGCATTACTATAGACGTTTAACACTTAAAAATAGGTATGCTCTCCTAACAAGTACCGTATTCATCGGTTAGATATTAAGAACGATTTTCAGTTGCTCCATAAAAAATCATCTAAACTGACCCCACCACCAGGTGAGTTTGGTGAACTTAAACTGTACATCAGCAGATGCAGACGAGATATTGATAAACTGGATTTTAAACAAACAGTTGCAAATAAACTAACTTAAGCCATACCATTTCTGTCTTCTAGTATCTTCTAGTATAATATTGTTTTTGAATTTTCGACCAATCATATTATACTTTATATTATATTTTGTTCGTCACACATGCTGAAGAAGACCAAAGCTAACGGGTCTAAAAGCATTGATATTGTGAATGAAGTTTGTGTTTTAAGTCTACGAATTCGTCATCTCATCGTATTTTTCATTAATTTATATTATTATCTACGGAACACACGTAGTTTATATTATATTATATTATATTTATTATTCGAATCAAGTTTGCGGAGTAGCACCGAATAAACAATATCAACTAATAGGCCTAGATAAATAATAACAGGGAACCGTTGTATTTCCTGATAATAATAACAGTGCTTGAATAAGGACATTTTTTTAGTAGTCGTATAAAGCATAGCTCATCAACGAAAAGTTTCTTTATATCAGTTGTATGAAAAAATGTGTCCCACCAGAGGCACTTTTCGTATACTAACACCGTCTCCACTCGGTAGCTCTACTTAGGAGTCTATCCATCCAGGGCTAAAAAGTCTTAAGCTTGTCGAAATTGACTATACTCATGATAAATTCATTTTACATGATTTTTAAATAAATACATTTATAGAGAGCAGTGGCGGACCGTAGAGCAAATTGTAGGGTATGCTAGGTATTGGCATATCTAGAATGTACAAGGGGCCGCACATCTCCCTACCCCTGAAAAAAAATACTTGCCCCCCCCCCGCCAGGGGGGGGGGGGCAAGTAAAAATCACCTCATATCACCTTATTTTGCGAGTTATCCCCTCATAATCACCGATACCCCACTTTACCTTCCTAACACCATCAGCTCCCTTCCATTTCAGGACCACTGATGCTAGGGCCTGCTAGTGATAGGAAAGGTTCGTAAGCCTACTACTATACCGAATTAGATTGCGTTCTATAGTCAAAACACAATGCATGTTATTTTTAATACCGACATGGTTGGCTTCTCTTCAAAAGAATTCTTATTCCTGTATTTTAACAAATTTCAATTCAAATAATAATAACTCAAAGTTTCTTCTGTACCGGTCATATGTAAATGTATTTAAACTTTAATCGATTCAGATTAGGAATACCCGATGGGCAGTGGAGGTCCCGATTTGTGAGAAGACCATGCGCACATACTCTTAGAAGCACTGCTTCCATTCCAGTGTTAAATTGGCTATTTTGACGCAAAATAGCAAATTTAAGCGTTGTTGTAGGGTATGCTCTGACTTCCATTGACTCACTGAATAGTTATTGGCTGATATTGAAGACAGCAATGCGGAAATTCGAAGTACGATGCGATAGGCCGGACTGTGACTTATCCTAGCTACCAAAGCAGGCCAAACATTAAAAAATTTGCTATTCCAATGAACAGCATTTCACTCGAAAAATTAGGGTGTATATAGAAGATCCTGACTAAGAAATGCTAAATAAAATGGAGATACTACACTACTATATTTTTTTTATTTGTTTAAACCAGGGTAAGCACTGCATCCTTGCTTGCCTTGACGGTTTGCCACTAATAAAGAGTGAAAACGAGCGTTATAAATTCCCCTTATTTATTTATATACCGAACGTAAACTTCGGAACAGCGACACCAGAGAATGAAATGTTGTGACCACACAGCAAATCAAAGGGTGCCGTAAATGCTCGATTAAGCGCCGCTCTCGAATAAGCGTTGCACCAAACGTGAATTTTATTTATTTTTTTTTTTTTGGCTAAGTGCCGCTCTCGAATAAGCGCCGCACTAAACGTAATTTTTATTTTTTGCTCAGCGCCGCTCTCGAATAAGCACTGCGGTGCTTATTCGAGTGAATATAAGCGCCTGTATGCAATGAAACACTTCAAGAAACAGGGTAATAAATACAATGTTTACAATGTTCAATTGAATAAATAACACAATGAAGACACAAGCATATCTTTATAGACGTTTATTTACGATGATGTAGGGTCTATGATAGGCCTACCGAACTACGGGAATAGGTAAGATAGGTAACATGGGAATAAGCATTGAAAGCGCTACGCCATATTTTTTTAATAAGCACCGCTTCTGCAATAAGTGCCGCTCTCGAATATGCGCCGCACTGAAGCCTTTTATTATTCGAGCATTTACGGTAGTTGCTTAATACCCTTTTATTTCGGGTAAACACGATATTTTTACTTTGATGTTTTATTTCGAATAATTAGTTTAAACTGGTTTTTTTTTTCTTCGCTAATTTTAATATTGTTTTCCTATTTTCAATGATTTTTAAAGACTTTAAATGCAAAATCAAAAATTGCGTTCGTAAAATAAAAATAGTTTGTGTTAATTGCCTGTTATTTAGCATAGACGATATTAGGAGATTTAAAAGACAAATCTTTAAGGCTTACTAAGCTGAATTATAGACTTGTTAGACTAGTGAAAACCATCTATTAATCACAATGAATATAGAAAAGGTTCATTTGCACTAAATCCTGAAATTAGGCTAAGGAAAACTTAGGCCTCACAGTACAAGTAGTAAACATAATGCCGACCGACCGATCCCGATTTTCAATATTAATGTGCGCGGGCAACATATATTCCATATAAAGCAGTAAATTAAAATAGTTTATTTGCTGCTTTTGGGTGTTTCCTTCACATTTTTTCACTAGAAACATAGTCTAGGGCGAGATTTTCGAAAACCAGTTTCTCCAATCTCAGATTACCAAATCCACTTTGCCGAACCCAGTTTAATTTGTCAGTGCTAAATTGTATTTATATAGTAATTGTATAGCTGTCTTGAAAACTAAAACAGTGGCAAACAAATTCGCGGTGTGTTCACTGCGGGTGCAGTCATAGACACAACATACCAAGAAAGACATTAATGCAAATGAAAAGTTACATAGGCCCAATTAAAACAAATGTCACGTGATTGTAATGTTTAGAATACTTTGTTTAAAAAACTTCACCTAAGAGGCTGGTTAGATCATTTAAAATATAAAATTGGTGTTAAAAACACGGCCAGATAGTGATGTAGTCTGTGTGTATCGTCCCAAGAGCATTCTCAGAGCGATAGGTTGTTCCTTAAAATGACCCTATCACCGTTTCAAAATTTTTGGATTTGTTCCAATCAGTTCTCGCGTTTAGTCCATGCAATAGACCTTAGAATTAATACTTAGTGGTAAGTAATTAGTAAATTTTATTAACATTCCTATATTTATTTATTTAATAAATACATGCAATACAGTGCAATCTGTCCCTGTAAAATGTAGACAAAACTGCGCTGGTCAACTCTCCACATACTGCAACGGATCGTTTCGCCAAAGGAGATGCGCTCGTACTCTCACCAACAGCATTTTCACTGGATACATATTCACCAGGGGCGTAGCCGGTTGAGTGGGTGCGGTGGCACCCCCTCCCAAAATAAGGCAGAACAGTTTCGCTGTCTAGTACTGCAATGGAAAATTTGCAGGGCAACAAGTAAAACTCGATAAGGCCAACAAAAGTACACATAAACTTATGATAGGCCTATGCCTAGCAGTAAAACAAAATGTTTAAAAAATGATCCCAGTAATTCAAAATAAATACAGTGTATTCTTTCCTTCCTTAATGTTTACGTGCCGACGCTAATGTGCCCTCGTGCTCATACGGCCCTCGTTTCTTTCCACGGGCTACTGTAGGTGAATTCGCCCAAAATGCGACTTTTGTTTTATTACACGCATTGGCAGTTCAATTCTGGGGCGGATGCAGGAATTGCCGGTAGGGGGTGCGTGCCTCCACCATGGTTGGGGCTGAGGGAATAGAACATTTTGAGACTAGGGACTTCTCAGGCGCGATTCCAGCGTTTGAGCTCGGTTTCCATAGAACCGCTCACCCTATCGGCGACATTGTGGTTATCTGTAGATACCAGTGTCCGTTTTAATATCGCAATCCACTGGCACAAAAAGTTTTCATGAATTTTTGCTCATAGTAATAAGCATGCATAGTAAAGAACTTCGTAGTTAATTGCTTGGGCGGATGCAGTGGGGGTGCAGACTGTGCGGCCGCACCCTCTTCCCCCTAATTTGTATTAAGAAAAATAATTGTTGTATTGTTCTAAGGCATGAGAGTAAAATTTTTCGGGCACCTAGAGGCAGGCGCGGATCCAGACCTCTTCGCACCGTTCGCCAATATAAAGTGATATCCGTACCTGGTTGTCTGGTGAATCCCAACTATTTCTGTCAGAAATGTCACTTACCTAAACCAAAGACAAAAATATACAGACAAAATAACCGTTTTGCATTGTCTAAGTATTAATCAAAGAGGGACTGTAATTAAATCGGCTGCACGATAACATACGGTACACTGAGTTATTTTTTTATTATAATGATTTATTTCACAATGTTTAATACAAAATCAATCACAGGGAGGATAGGCTATACCTGTGTGTTGATTCTTATAACCTTATTGAAAGGCATATATAATTTTATTAGTCTTTAATGGAGTTCAATGGAGTTGGTAACCTAATTGTAGACATAGAGCTTAATACTTATGAGCACACTTTGATACATTTATTTTTTTTTTTTTGAAATTGGATTTAACATGTGCATAATAATTTTGATAAACAATCATAATCCTCTGTACTATCTATTAAACATTTAAAGAACTTCCTTATGTTGTGGTCATATTAGACTGTAATTTGACTCATTTTTTTTTTTTTTTTTTTGAATTTGGATTTAACAGGTGCATAATAATTTTGATAAACAATCATAATCCTCTGTACTATCTATTAAACATTTAAAGAACTTCCTTATGTTGTGGTCATATTAGATTGTAATTTGACTGTAATTTTTTTAATGGGATTCAACAGGTGCATAATAATTTTGATAAACAATCATAATGTATCTCGGCAATTAAATGGCCTAAATATAAGGTTACTGAATTTAAAATTGTGCCAAAACCACTCAACTTCTAAAAATATAATTTAAAGTGTAGTAGATAATAAGGAGCTTATAACATTGTTTAGTATTATGAGTTGTTTCCAGTATTATTATTTCTAAGTTTGCTACAGTTAAAACTAATTCATAATTCTCGTAATTTTAAATAGATTGCGTAGAAACTAAAAAAGCACACAGGGTCTGCTCACCCGAATTGGATCAATGTTGTCAGAATGGGGGAACATGTCTCGATACCAACTACGGTATAACCGGCAACTGCTCCGACGGTTGGATGGGTGATTACTGCAGTGAGCGCTGTCCAGTAAATTTCTACGGTCCAAGATGCAGCCTAGAATGTCCGGCTTGCAGTAATGGTGGTACATGTGATCCAGTTAAAGGGCAATGCGACTGCTTGCCCGGCTGGACTGGACCAACTTGTGATGAGAAATGTAGTTCGGGGTGGTATGGGAAAGACTGCACTCTTGATTGCAGGAGCTGCAACTTAGATGGTAATCAATGTCATCATATAACAGGTGAATCGTAGGTGCTTATGTAAAAATAATGCAACGTGTGATCCAACAACAGGAGAATGTGAATGCACTCCTGGTTGGTCTGGTAAATACTGTCAAGAAAGTTTAAAGCCAACGATTGACTCTTTAAAATGACCAGTCAATTGCAGTAAGGATTATGGTTGTGACCAAGATGGACATTGCATCAAATTCCACATGGAGTGAAGACACGTTGTCCTGCCTCCGGTAATTTCTTTTCTTTTGAATTTATACTCTTGTTTTCTGAATTCAGCATTCTGTTTGACCATGACACCGAACAATGCAATTACTTTCTGTACATCACCGTTCACCCTGACAACTATGGGGTGCCATACGCAGCAAAAGTCCATGTTAAAATCAAAATGTAATTGCAAAATTCAATGTC
>NW_022757136.1:0-1095 GCF_011630105.1 Anneissia japonica
TTAGGATCAAACTCTTTCATGCCCTATAAAGAATGGACTTATTTTCAGATATGAGAAAAAAAAAAAATCCTGGTATTTCACCTCTCATTAGCCTAGAATTGGAAGGTCAAGAATGTTTTACATTCTTCACGTTGGCACTGATAAGGATGAATGACAACATTCATATTGGTTACAACAAAAAAAACCACCTTAAATATCATTAAAGCCTGATATTGTAATTAGACATATAAATCGTTTCTACAATTTATTTGTCTAAAATAATATACAATAACCAACCTATCTAGATGAATGAAAACATTCACAAGCATATTATTAAATTCTAACCAAAATTATCTACAGAAATATTCAAAAGGGATAGAGAAAGCAAATCCAAAAATAGTAATTTTTCTTTTAAATTAAAAAATGACAATAAAAAACGTTAAATGCAGTAAAAATATATCACTCAGCTAAAGTAGGGCAAAGTCATTACTCAATAGAAAGAGAATGTGTATGAGAATCTATTGCTTTGAAAAGAAAGTATTTTCCCATGGTTGTGATTTCTGTTAATTAAGGATCTCTGCATGCACCAGACTTCATTCAAATAAACCACACAATTAAGCAATTATTATTGATGAATCATTCTTAGTAAAAACCATTTGAGCATAGAGAAGCAGATTGGGAATAGTGGGATGGGGTGTGAAATGGGAGATGGGAATAATGCAATGCAGTGGCATATCCAGGAATTTGAAATAGAGGGGGCCCAGGGAGGGACTTTGACAGATGGAGGGTCTATACCACCTCAGCCACACCATGGTTGAGACTGGGGTAAGAAATATTTACAATGACGTTACCTCTAGATGGCCGATAATGGCACTTTTGTAATTGTTTTTTTCTCCAAAAAAAAAAAAAAAAATTAAGGGGAACCGGCTGCCCCCCCCCCCCCCCCCCCCTTATTTCCCCCCCCCAAAGGATTGATTCCGCCACTGCAATGGGGTATAATGAAATATAGTGTAATGGGAATATAGTGGAGCGGGAATATAGTGGAATGGGAAAAAAATGCAATTAGTGGAATGGTAATATAATCAGTGGAATGGAAATAGTGGGATGAGAACAAGA
>NW_022757137.1:0-1389 GCF_011630105.1 Anneissia japonica
ACACAAAGGCGTACGCTACGCCAGGCTTAAGCCAGCCTTACGCCGTGTGTGTGAACATAGCCTAACTGTCCAAAATTTTGTGGGGCTATATATGTAATGAAGCATGTTCTTCCAATCCTCTCAACACTCAGTAAAACATTTCAAATGGGAACAATTAACTATGCAAGACTCCCTCTAGCTATACAAAGAGCGAAACATGAACTGGATGAGCTTGTGATCACGAAAGTGGTCCTTAATGACTATGAAACTGACATAAAGGGTAGGCTTGCACCCTGTGAATTACACCCTACTGAACACCAAATAAGCGAAACACCCAATCTCCTTACCAAGTATGTCACAGCACTGAAAGAAAACATTGACAAAAGGTTTTCTTCAACAATGCCATTAATTTCTTCATTTTCCATCTTTGATCCAAGATTAGTCCCTGTAACCCTTTCCAGCCCTGAATTTCAGATATATGGAAAAAAGGAAGTAGAAATTATTGGGACCCATTATTTTACACCAGATTACCAAGCCAAATTCACAGCAGAATACACAAATTTTAAGTATGAACTCTTACAATGGAAAAACATTCCTGAATTTCGTGCTGCAACAGAAAAACCACTGGACACAGAATTAAATAAAGGTAGTAAACTTGTTACACCAGTTGAATGGGTACTACACAGATTACTGAGCATGAAGGTAGAATACACCCACTTCTATCCTCAGCTAATGAAAATTGCAGCTATTTGCAGTTCAATGCCCATATCAAATGCATGGCCTGAACGGGGTGTCAGCACAATGAAAAGAGTGAAAACTAGGCTTCGTAGTAGAATGAAGAATGATCTGCTTCAAGCTCTAATGCACATAAGCATTAATGGCCCAGAGGTTACATCAGCAGAAGCTAAACAAATTATAGAAACAGCAGTAACCCAGTGGTGTGACGAGAAACCTAGGCGCAAGCTGCCAAATTGCAACTATGGTAAGTATTATAGTAATGTAAATAAGTGAACTCAACAGAAATATTTCTTTAGTTTCTTTATTCAACACATTTGACAAATAAAATCATGTTCAATAACTTTTTTATAAAGTATCTATCCAGGATGATTATTCTTAGTCATCCTCTCTACCATATTATAATCATCAAATATACATTAAATAATCAAATTATATAATTTTTTTTCCATTTCTTGCTTTTTATTTTATAGATTATACAGTGGTGGTGCACAGTTGATGTTGAAGTTAAGAAAGCCACAGAACTTGAAACAACAGTCTCGGTCTCTACAAACGAGGTGGCAATCCAGGTTAATGAGCACGAACTTGGAGCTAATGCTGAAGAAGATATTAACTATGCAAGCAGAGTCTATAGCAACTGCTTTAATGCCAACATTTGAAGACTATGATGATGAA
>NW_022757138.1:0-513 GCF_011630105.1 Anneissia japonica
TTGTTAACATAAACGCCGGACACTTTGACATAATTTTAGACATGTACATTTATTCAACGAAATTTTCGGCAGCACCTGCTGCCTTCGTCAGCGTAAGAGTGTCTGAAGGAAGAGATGGTAATTTGGCTGTATTAACTAGATATGATAAACTATATATAATCTAAAACTAATGAACTGTGAAGAAATTATAAAATGTACATGTCTCAAATTATGTCAAAGTGTCCGGCGTTTATGTTAACAACTGCAGTGTTATTTTATACAATCGAGACATACGGGGAACATCATCGACTAAATCGATCAGATATGAATTTTGGTATCCATCTTGACACAGAAAGCCTCCACGAAAGACGTCGCCTAGAGAAATACTGGCTGAAACTTGCCGATACGAGATCAGATATTATTTTCTTATCTCAATGTATACTACTGAACATCATTCCCGAAGGCTTAAGAATCAGAAATCCGATTCGCCATACTTCAAACAATCCAAAGATTATTGCCAATGCGGAAAAAATA
>NW_022757139.1:0-1255 GCF_011630105.1 Anneissia japonica
TTCACTGCGTTTTCAACAATGACGTCGCACTATTGGCGGCATTTCATTTAGATCGTTATGTTTCTTTTGCGGTCAATGATTATATTTATTAAGACCTAACCGTTGACCATTTTTACCACCCTTTTATTGTCTTGTGATCATTGTTTCCGAGTCTTCCTTCGGGCATTGTAAGTTGTAAATTTTTTTTTCTTGAAAATTGTTTTGAAAATGTTTGCTAGACACTATTGGAAACAATCCTCTTAGTTTAATTAGAAAATCCAGATTTTTTTGAGTACTTTAAAATTACAGATTTTCGAGAGGATAGTGTTATTATTATTATTATTATTATTATTATTATTATTATTATTGTCAATGTTATCCTGTGTCACACCCATGTTTACACCAGTGTTTTTTTTTATCTGATGTGGCTGTATAAGGTATTATATAATTTTTACACTGTCAAGACAAATGGAATACCGGCAGAGGTTTGACACAATAGGGAATTTCTGTTATACTAGGCCAAAAGAATGTACAGTGATCTCAAGTCGCACTCACTTAATCTATGAACACTAGCAGAAACTCTCTGGCATAATTTAGGAAGCTTTTTTCATCACCTTTGCTTTCAAAGTAGCCCGTTCATACCAGAACCAACGATTCGGCCTACATCTAATAAGGAGAAAATACGAAGATAAATATATGATTTATACCCGCAGAGCTCACCTTCACCTCTCATACACATATTTACAACAGTACAAGGTATTGTATAGCAAGCCAGTTTACATTTATTTTATCATTTACAACTATATACAGATGCATACCTTATGTACAAGTTTCACAATTTAAAACTATAGTTTATTATTACACAACATAACAATTATAAGGGAAGAACTTCGTGTACACGGAATAGGTTTCATGACATGGTACCAGTGTTTTGGTTGGTCGATACAAACTTAATAGTATTAACTACCGTATATAGACACCTTATGCACAAAATGAATATTTTACAGTACTATATTTATATCCTTTTATAAAGTACAATAACATTGCTATCATTGCTGTCTACGCTCGTTTTAATTTGTTTTGGTTTCATAGCAAACTCAACAATAAAACTCCAAAAGCTCTGAATGTATGACAGAAGATTTTATGGCATAGTACAACAATCACTCTCATCAATAATTATTCAAACTTATTATACCTATTAATAGAATGAAGAAATAAATTATATTTCCAATAACTATCACAACCTTCACAATCGATAAATCATTAAACTCCATAT
>NW_022757140.1:0-842 GCF_011630105.1 Anneissia japonica
TTATTTAATTATTTTAACAACATGTATGTTAATACGATCTTAATATCTTGTTATCTATTTTTTTTGAATTGTCACTATAATTATTATTTCTTCGAGGGCCTTTATGAATATAAATTGTTGTGTTTAGTTGAGGGGAACTATTTAATTAAAAGTATGTTTTAAAAGAAGTCAGTACTGTTGTGTTACGTCACTTTAGTAACGTGTGTCAGTCGTGTATATAGATGCACGCACACGCATGGAACTAATCCACGGTACCTACTGGCATATGTTACGTAATAGTTATATGTATTATGCTTTCTGTACACCGCGTAGATAGTTCTGAAAAGAACTGTTGTTGATTGAGAATATCTCGTTTCGATTGAGTTGCTCCAATCGTCTTCATGAGAATAATATCTGCAGATATACCAAAATATGATATACTTATATCTGTTTTGGTTGGTGAGACTTGCTGGTGATTGGTTGAAAACTAAAGACTAGCTGAGTCTACGTGTAAAAAGGCTAATACAAAAGCCAAAATCCACAGTCTGTGCAAAAAGGTTGGGGTGGCTAGAAAGCCAATGCAGTGGCATTGTTCTAGCTAGGTGAAAAGAAATGGCTAGAACAAAAACAATGGCATAATGTTACAAAATAGTTGATAGTGAGATTTGACTGTGCCTCCGAGAAGGCCTGCACGTCGTCACTACGCAATCGTAGCGATTCAGAATCTTCACTGCCTTCATATCTAGTATTTTCCTGTACAACTCAGAGCTATGGACCCTTACAACAACATTAAAATACACAATGTATGCCTTTCACAGACGACTCCTAAGACGTCTGTTGGGAATCAGTTATCCTAAAACAAT
>NW_022757141.1:0-1826 GCF_011630105.1 Anneissia japonica
ACAAAACTGAGATATAAAGTTGATTAGCACCTTTAAGACAGACTCGAGGGCCTCTTTGATAGATTACCCTAGACAGAAGGATCAATCTCCACTATTAGGTAAATAAATGATGGGCCTAAAATGATGATTGTTGAGCTTGTAATAAGGCAGACTTTTGCGGATGCTGCAAGTTACGTGAATTATTTATGACTTACGTAAAAATAAAGCAATGCGCTTTCGATCGTTTACGATATTTATGAGTAGATTTGTGGAACATTACCGACTAATGCTGTCCAAGCAGATATAGAATTAGAAACGTAACAGCAGAGACTGAACGTTAAATTACGCCCTCATCAAATCATTTTAATGTTCTTTGAAATGAGCCTAAATATTTGCTGCTGATGTATTTTAACATTAACTTGAATTGTTAAAGCAGATTATTTGCAAGCCTGTATAGATTGTGAATAAATGGACCTTTCAGGAGTGCTAGTCGAACTAACTTTCGATTGCACGACGACGGTAGGGCGTAGAATGTAATGACGTCACTAAAAGTCATCGGCGCATGCGAGAACGTTAAGGTCACCTCGTCGAGCAGATTCTGGAACATAATTTGGCCAAATCTACGTATGCAGAGAACGTAGGACGCCAGGTAGGACGGTCACGCATGAGTGACTCCGTTCTAGCGTCGCGTCGTCGCACAAATCGAAAGTTCCCTAATAATAGAATAATAATAGAAGAGAAACCACGACGCAATTATCGTCTGAACGTTATAGTTTTTGAGATTGATTGCAGCATTCTGCTCCTAATAAACTTCAAAATCTGTTGATTAACAACTTTATAAAAGGCAAATGGTCTTTTAAAGTCGTCTGAATGTTTGGCAGGAAGCAGCTTAGATCGGCTTAAATGGTGGTAGCCACTGTGGTTCAAATCCATAAAACAAGTTACAATATCGCAGAGTTCGTTTTTTTTTTTTTTTTTTTTTTTTTTTTTTTTTTTTTTTTTTTTTTTTTTTTTTTTTTTTTTTTTTTTTTTTTTTTTTTTTTTTTTTGGGTTGAGACGTTGGTCCAGTGTACAATTATGGCTCATGTGCACGTTTAAAGAACGCAACACTCTCGAGGAAGGTTAAGGGATTTCTCGGGGCAGTGCCCAATACACCACACAAAACACCTCATTTGGAAAGAAGTCTTCAGACTTACTGGTTATCTTTGATGTGTTTTATACAAAACAAATAATAGCCTTCTAGATTTTCGACTTATGTATGCGCAGTTTAAACTTCGAGAGGTCTTGTTAAAGTTGCATAAAAACACATTAGAGTTCACGTATTGAGCAGTACCTTCCAAGTTGCGGCCTTGGAAGGTGTGCAATCATGTAATAAATAATAATAATAATAATAATCAGTTCAAAGATGCGAGAGTGTTACCACTGGTCATGATTTCTTTGCTCCCTGAGGAGTATGAGTATACCTAGTCGTGTGCGTGTAGTCAGCGCACAAAACTAGTAAATCAATGACCCAACATCTTAACAGGTAGTACCCATTTTTCTTCCTAAGTAGAGAGATCTTTGGCATGATAAATCTCTTGCCAAAGATTGAAACAAGCAACTTTCACGGGTGTTTCGAACCCCCAACCACAAGGTTGAGAGTCCAAGCCACAACCGTGTATACTATATACAGAACCTAATTACAGTATTCAGTATTTCTAATTCAGTAGTGAACTATTTGGCTAGTATATGACATCATTTTCGAAATGAGAATATTAAATTGCAACAATAGCACGATAGTCCTCCTATAATAGCCTATCGTTAGTAATATAATACTTGTTATTAACACAATTATTAGAAGGATTAAT
>NW_022757142.1:0-811 GCF_011630105.1 Anneissia japonica
CGAAGTGCGCTTTCGGATAGTCAACCCGTCGGACGTCGGGCCGTACTTCCCTTCGGAATTCGTCTTTGACACGATTTCGAACACGGGACGCGCGCCTTTTCCTCTGAAGAGGATGATGTTCTTTCTGAGATCGGACAAGACGGGGACGACATCCGAGAACCACACTCTCTCCGACGAAGACAGGCGGACGCTGGTTGCCGGTAACGTGGTCAGACGACATCCGCCGTCTTAAAAACAAACAAAAAATTAAACCCAGGATTGGTTAAGGAAAGGAGAAACAATAAATTCAGACATACAAAATATTTCTTTGTGTTTCTTTTCTTTTATTAGTCTTTTTCAACACATTTTTTAGTATTTCTTGTCCTAAATTAAAAACAAAATCCGGCCGTACACGAAAGACAGAATCAAATGAATCCCATGGCAGATATTACAGTTTCGGTTATGTGGCCGATGAGCTCCATAACGGTCCAATGATTGATTGCTGGCAAAAGAGTGTACACGACGATCAGCATAATGATATCCAATTGAAGCAGATGACACGATTCAAGGTTCGATGCGATTGCCAATTCTTCTATGAAACATCGGACGGTCATTTTCAAAACTGTGTAAAAAAAATCGAAAATTAACAAAATCATCGAAAGCTTGACCATTTGGCCAGGGCGCTCAATACCCGTCCGTTTAGCTATTGCTGTCAAACATATGTACAAGACAATTAGCGAAACGATAATTTTCAGCAGGTGCATTTTACTGACTGGTTTCGATCAACGTCTAACAAGGAAAGTAATTCGAATGGAATGTACAAGATCGTAGA
>NW_022757143.1:0-1807 GCF_011630105.1 Anneissia japonica
GGGGGAAACAGATATCTGAAAATATAAAGGCAGTCACAGAAGATGGTTAATGAAGTGCTGATTTTATACCTATAGCCTAGAGGCTTAATCCTTATATAGGATTATCTACATGTTAATACGTCCCCTGAAATATTGGCAGATCTGGTATTTTACAATAAAATAGAAAAAGACGTGATGCAAATATGTAAGCGATGGTCGTTTTTGAGAAAGGCCATTAGGACCATTGTATAAAAACAATTTTTGTAAAAAGAAAATTAATGCGGGTTATTTGGTCATTATTTCAATATTGAATCTTCAGTTAAGAAGAGACAAACTGTCCATTACAAATTGAGTAGACTATGATAATAAGGTCATTCACAACAGTAGTCGCAAATGTGGTTGATCACGACATTGATAGCGCGGATCGATATTTTACCAATAATGTCAAAGTGCTCGGGCGTCCGTACGTAGTCATCGGAGTAGACGACAAACAAAATTACCAAAATTCAAACGGCAGTTTCTGCTCAATACCGTAGAAACGGGTAAAATTTCGTTGGCGAATATGCACGCTGGTAGCGTAACCAGAGATCAAAGTGCACGATAACTGCTTACCCTCCCTCCTTCGACTTCCTACCCTCCCATCTATTCAGAACAAACAATCGATAATTTCAGTACCAGTAATTTAAAAACAAATTTAACATGGATTTAGTTTAGTCTGTAGGCCTACAGCATTCTTCATGCACGAGATTTACCTTGGACCGCCTTCGCCCTCGATATACTGCTCAATCTCAATTTAATGCTTATATTATGTTTATGGTACATTCCTTCGATAATGAGGAACTCTCGTTGATGAAGCCAAGCTCATTTAAATTAATGATAAATTGCCTTACATGAACAGCGTAGGAGTCGTGCATATAAAGGTATTAAAGGAACGGTTAGGCCAAACATTGATTATGATTTTTTGTTCTACACAAGGGTTGTAACATGAGTATTGGTTAGGCTAAACAGTGATTAATAATGGTGTTAAATTATCATGGGCTCAATAACGATAATTATAATGATTATCATTAATAATATCACTATCGTTATTATCAATTTCATTATCATGCTTATTATCATTACCATTATCATTATCATCATCATCATTATCATCATCATCCTTGTCAACCCATCATCCCCTCGTCATCGTCATCATAATAATTATTATATTAGGCCCAAATTTTTGTTTTGCTTTGATTTTTGTTTTTGTTTTTGTTTTGTTTTGTTTTGTTTTTTTGTTTTGTTTATAGAAACAAATCGGATTAGTCTAATTTTCAAACATTATTACTATCTAATGAAAAAATATAATGGCAAAACATTTCAAATGTTTATGTCAACTCTAGAGACTGATAATAAATTCAGTAATAGTGAAGCCGATAGAAGGAAATGCCCATCCGAATTATTCTACCATTCAAAGACCAGAAATCTGCCAACTCAGTTAAGCGTCAACTACGCCAACTCTAAGCAACAAAATAGACCAAAACATTTTTCCTGTTTTCAAGCAGAAAAATAAGTGATGAAATTAAGAAAACAGAAAGAAAACTTACAATCATAAATCAGCAGTGTGTTGTGTACAGATTTAAATGTGACTTGTGTGATGCAAGTTATGTCGGATACACAAACCGACACCTCTACCAACGTATTGCTAAACATAAAAGATTTCTGTTAGGACAACATGCTAAGGACCATCATATCAGCCCAAGCAGTATTGAGTCACGTTTCAACATTTTAAAGAAATGTAGGAACAAATTTGACTGTCTCATTCATGAAATGCTATTTATTAGACAAT
>NW_022757144.1:0-1116 GCF_011630105.1 Anneissia japonica
GCGAATAGCGGTTTCTGGCAAATTCCATTGTCAGAGGAATCGGCTAAACTCACGACGTTCATAACGCCGTTTGGTCGTTACTACTTTACGCGGTTACCATACGGTCTTAACTCAGCAAGCGAACACTTTCAAAACAAAATGTTCAAGATAATCGAAGGACTCGACGGTGTCGCGTGCATAGTCGATGATGTTCTTATCTACGGTAAGGATCAAGCAGAACACGACCGCAGACTCAAAGCGGTACTTGAAAACATGAGAAAAGCTGGTGTAACGCTGAATTCGAAGAAATGCGAATTTAAAAAGCGAGAGGTTAAATTTGTTAGGCATGTCATCAATTCCGAGGGGATAAAACCCGATCCAGACAAGATCAATGCGATAAAACAATTGAAACCACCCAGTGATGTCGGCGGCGTGCGTCAATTTTTAGGAATGGTAAACCAGTTAGCAAAATTTGTGCCTGACTTGGCAGAGAAGACCAAGCCTCTACGCGATTTGTTAATCAAAGATCACCTCTTTACATGGAACTCCCTACAAGAGGAAGCGTTCAATAAGATAAAATATGATCTTACCGAGTCGCCCATTCTAGCGCTGTACAACCCAAACTTGAAGACAATAGTCTCGGCGGATGCATCATCGTATGGATTAGGTGCAGTGTTGTTACAAGAGCAGGATGATGGCGAACGACGGCCGATAGCATACGCATCTAGGTCAATGTCTCCAACCGAACAAAGATATGCTCAGGTAGAAAAGGAGGCACTCGCATCCACATGGGCATGCGAAAAATTCAGCGACAACCTAGTCGGTCTGAAGTTTGTGATAGAGACAGACCACAAGCCACTCATTGCCTTGTTAGGTAGTAAAGCGATTAGCGAGTTGCCCCCACGAATACAACGTTTCCGAATGCGCCTAATGAGATATGATTATGACCCAATCTACGTGCCTGGGAAGGACATGCACGCAGCGGACACTCTATCGAGAGCGCCGTTGGAGTCTACCGAAAATGCGAAGGATGCACTGGAAACTCAAGTGGAAGCATACGTTAACTGCGTCGTAGGAAACCTACCAGCATCTGACAAACGCTTACAGCAAATACGCGATGCTACCGCAGCAGACCCA
>NW_022757145.1:0-1769 GCF_011630105.1 Anneissia japonica
AACATTATAAAGAAAAATGCAATGCCTGGGGTACTTTATTCAAGGGGGTGGTTATTCCAAATGATATTTTGGAATGGAAATGGACTTGTATAGCACCTTACACAATTAAAATCGTCTTAAAGTGCTTAAAGAATGTGAAAAAGAGAAGATAAAACTAACCCATAAACTATTAATGAAATAAAGAAGTTTTGTTTCATTTCTTTAGGCATGAGCACCAAGGATATGCCAATAAATGAACTTAATCACTGTCCTACGTGGCATATCCATTTAACATCAGGGAACTTAATGGACCAGTACACCGGGGTAACCCCCTACTCTTCTCGAAGGATGTACTGGGTTCTTTAAAGTGCACACAAGCCAAATGCGTACACTGGGCCAACGGTTTAAAGTCCTTATCTGAGAAGACTTGTTCCACTACCGGAACCATTGGCAAGCGAGCCGTTTGAAAGAATTAGAGCTGAAGGTTACGGTGCCCCTGACTTAACCGCTCTGCCAATCAACTCACCAAAAAAGTGAAGCATTTTCAAATAAATATTGTACTTTCTTTATTCTTTTTATTGCATCTCATCAAAAACACCATAAAACAGAAAAATCAAACACTAGAAAAACAAATGCAAAAAAAAAGGAACGAGATCCATAGACTCAAGATCCAAACCAAGGAAAATGTCTGGATGAAAAAATATCAAAATACATCAAAAATACACATTAACTCTTCATATAATAGTACTAAATTTTTTTTAATTCTTGACATAATAATTTAGAAAAATGTATACTATTTACTATTATTAAATGTCAACAAACTTACTGTCAAGTCTAGGTAAACTCTTTCTGAATTAACATAGCCAGTTGTGACACAAACACCATTCACTATAGTGCCCTCTTGCGGTACAACATATCCACCACCTGCCAGTATAAAATTATGAATTAAATTGTCATATAAATACACAATGCATTTTAAATTGCAATAGTAGTAAAACATAGCCCTTAATGGTGGTTAAAAACACATTTTTTTGCATACAGCAATTAGCAAAACTAACTCATGGTTAATGTTTATAAAAGTCAATGCTGATGAATAAATGACAAGAAACGATGTTATGTAATTTGGTTCATTTTTATATTTTAGTTGGTATGGCCAATACAGTATTACCATTATCAAGAGGTGTATTGATTAGAGAACCTTCGGTATTTGTCTTTGTATTTAAGTTAAGAACTCAGTTGAAACCGATACCGTAAATGCTCGAATAAGTGCCGCTCTCAAATAACCGTCGCTCTTGAATAATTGCCGTACCAAACCTGATTTCTTTGCTAAGTGCCGCTCTCAAATAAGTGCCACGGTGCTTAATCGAGAATATATTATTGCCTTGTGTGTAATGAAACACTTTGAGAAACAGGGTTTTAAATACAAGGTATACAGTGTTAAAATGAATAAACAACACAATTAAGATACAAGCATTTCTTTATAAAGGTTTACAGTATGATTGGCCTACTGAACTACGGGAATACGTTGAGATTGATGACATGGGAACGCTGGCATGGAAAGCACAACGCCAATATTGCCAATATTTTTTTTATTTAAATGCCACTCTCGAATAAGTAATTGTGGAATATTTACCATCTGCTCCAGAAAGCTCCACCTTCTTGCAGTAGTCAGGATCTGTAGCGCCCCCAACCAGCACTTGAACAACCAGTTCTTTATTGATATACAACCACAGCTCATCTCCTCCCCCAACTGTGATGCTCTCTGTTCCTTGGAATAATATTCCGGTTCG